>NW_024430359.1:0-74316 GCF_017639785.1 Mesocricetus auratus
GATCCTTCTGCAGTAAAGCTTTAATGCATCTTGAGAGATAGATGATCAGCTTCTTAGAGGGAGACCCCAAGCTAAGAAACCCAGCCCCTTATATAAGCCTAGGAGCTCCGAGTGAGATGTGTAGAGCCGGGATTGGTGGTTTGCACATCACCCCAGATGACGTCACGGGAGAGGCACAGTTTAAACGGTTAACTCCAACTGACAGCGACAGTTAACTCCAACTGACAGCGACAGTTAACTCCAACTGACAGTGGATGTCAGCGCCATCTTCTAACGGCAATAGCGATAGCGAGGGCGGCTCCTCACATCTCCCCCTATTCATTTATTTTTGAAGCAATAGGACACCCACAACTTTGGAGTGGAGATAGAGGTCAAATCCCCATGTGCAAATTCGGAACATGTACAAAGCTCCTCTCCAGGGTCTTATCCCCAGAGGAAGTCCTGACCAGTCCGATGTCTTTTTTCTGGGGGAAGGAGATCATGACATAGAACCTTCATGCAAGATGACTTATCTCCCAGGAGAAAGTCGTTATACCGCAGACCTCTCCTGTGCAGTGCTTAGCCTTGCAACTCCTTGGGCTGCTGAAGCCTACCCACTCTATCCCGTGCAATGAGACTAGCCTCGTGGGGTGCAAGAGCTGGGAGGCCAGCGACCTATTGCTTTAACATGGTTAACCAAATGTCAGGGGATGCTCCGTGTTCTAAGGCAGCAAGTGCTTGTGCCACCACCACTTTCTCCTTTTGTTTGGGCTCTGAGCGTACACACCATCCAAAGCATCAACACTATTCCACAGCAGAGAACTAGGCTAAATGATCCTACCCCCACCCATTCCTTAAAATAAGAAAATGCAGATGAAATCCAGGGGAGAGGTCTTCCATCAGAGAAAGATCCAGATGCGTCGAATTCACTTGCAGGATCGCCATTCTCAACTCACGGAGTGTCTGCTCAAACTCAAAAGTCCAATTCTGTAATAAATGTTGAGACAGAGCTTTTGACAGGTTAGCTGCTCTTGTAAAATTCTCATATTGTACTAAGTGACACAAAGGCCAGGCAACTTTGTTCACATCCCAATTTGGCCATCTGCCACAATATATCCAATTGTTCCTGAACCAAATTAATCTGTTGGTTTACCAACATCAGGCCTCCTTGTATCTGAGAATTGGCAGTGGCCTGTTTATCTAGGACCATGGTCACAGTGGCCTATAGTTCATTAATGGTTTGAGTTGTCTGCACAGTGGCAGAAAGTGCAAGGGCCGAGGCGGTAACCGAAGCAGTAACCGCGGCGGTGGCTATCAGGCCCACAATAATAGCAGAGATCCCAAAAATCTCGCTTTTCCCTAAACAAACTCAAATTACTTGGCGCCTCAACAGGAGCTGGAATAAATCGAGGCATGCGCATTACCAAAGCAAAAGGGTGCTTAATAGCATCCCAGCATAATGCATAAAAACAATTCTAAGCAGAACAATTTATTTCTTTCTGATTCTTACCTAAGGTATCATTACTCACAACCCAAATAAAGGGCAGCTGAATAATTAGTTCTCTTAAAAGGGGTATACTTAACATTGGAGGAGGACCAATCAGATGATCCAGAGCTCTGTCCCTCACTCAGACTGTTGCCTAATGCCCCTTTCCAATCAAAAGTAATCTGTCCCTTCTCACTATCATAGGAGAAAGATCAGTACAGCTTCCATTAATTCAAAAGGATTAGCATTAGATCTTTCTGGATCCATATGAATAAAATTATCCTTTAATGAAGAAATCACAGTAAAGCACAAGCTTCCTACTAATGACAAGGTTCTCTCATCCTGAAAACTCTGTATCTGAGGATCTAAAGGCAAAAAGGCAAGCCCCAACTCTCTATTATTTGTGAAAAATCTAGGGAACACCTGGGCATTCTGCATCACTGGCATCGGTAGGGGGAAGGTAGACATGATGGCCCACCGTAACTCTCCCATCATACTAGGAACCATCATCCCGAGTAGGAGAGTCTTCATCACCCACTTGGCCTCCATCCTTCTTATTCTGGAGTTGTGAAGGAGCTCTTCGAGTGAGTCTTTCAGGGATCCACAGGGGGTTTTCTTCCTCCTGTGGAAAAACACACACAGCTCCCCTGGATCTTATAAGAATAGGATCCGGGCCTTTCCAGAGATCAGTCAAGACATCTTTCCATTTTACCATTTCTTTTGGCCTATCAGGCTCTAAACTGTGGCGATCAGCCGCAGTGTGGCCTTGGGCATCACAGTTCAAGAAATTAAGGGTAAAAAGTGCCATGGATACAGCAACTCTTGGTACCGAGGGTAGAACATCCTCAATACTCCCCTTTTGTTTAATCAGATATGATTTGAGTGTACGATGGGCACGTTCCACAATGCCCTGTCCTTGAGGGTTATAAGGTAGGCCAGTTAGATGGGTAACATCCATTTGCCGACAAAACTGTCGGAATTTTTGAGAGGTATATGCTGGTCCATTGTCTGTTTTTAAAATTCTGGGTTTTCCCTAAGCACTCCAGGCCTCAAGGCAATGTTGAATCACATATGAGGCCTTTTCCCCTGTTAGGGGTGTGGCAAACATTACGCCAGAACAGGTGTCAACAGAAACATGAACATATTGAAGCCTTCCAAAAGAGGGAATATGAGTAACATCCATCTGCCACATCTGCAATGGTCTAATGCCACGTGGGTTTATTCCCATGTGGGGAGTAGGTAAGAATTCGCAGCAATTCTGGCATTGAGTAACAATTTCCCTAGCCTCTTTCCTGGATAGAGCAAAACGACGGCGCAAGGTCTCAGCCGTCACATGAAAGCGCTTATGGAATTCTTTTGCTGCTTGTGCATGGGTAGACAAGGCAGCGGCCACCAGCTTTGTAGCCTTGTCCGCTAAGTCATTCCCTAAGGACATGGGACCTGGGAGTCCAGAATGTGCTCGGACATGGGTAATGAAAACAGGAAATCTCCTATTTAACAAGGCAGCTTGTATCTTCTGAAAGATGTTAGCAACTCTGCTGGAGGATCTTATTATTCCAGCTATCTCAAGGAGATTAACTGCATTAACCACATAAGAGGAATCTGATACAATATTGAGGGGTCCTGGAAAAGCCTCAAGAACCTCCAGTACTATCAGACATTCTACAACTTGAGGTGAAGTTTCATTATATTGTTTAGATATAACCCTATCCTTGACCACATAAGCTCCCATACCAGTTTTTGATCCATCAGTGTACACCACAGTCCCATCTGGGAGTGGGTCTTTAGCTGTCACTTGTGGAAACACTATAGCCTGGTTTAGGGCAAACTGTAAAATTGGATGCTTTGGAAAATGATTATCAATTTGTCCTGAAAAGGAAGTAACTAAAACTGCCCAATCACTAGATGTGGCTGCCAAGGTCTGAACTTGTGCAGCAGTATAAGGCACAATCAAGGAATCAGGATCCCTGCCAAAATGTGTAACAGCTGCTTTTATTCCGCGAAGCGAGCTGTGCAACAGCATCAGGGTACCAGTCAATAATCTTAGCAGGGGAAGCATTTGGATGAATCCAAAGTAATGGTCCATGTTGCCACAGGACTGCAGTTGGCAATTGAGCTGTCTTAAAAACACACAGATTAAAAGGTAGTGACTCCTCAATTCGTTGTAATTGTGCTTCCTGTAAGGCCTCTTCCACCATCTGTAAGGCTCGGTGGGCGGCAGGGGTAAATTTTCTGGGTGAGGAGATATGAGGCTCACCCTCCAGGAGATCGAAGAGGGGTTTTAGATCAGCAGATGGAATTTTTAAAAAGGGCCTCAACCAATTTATATCTCCCAGAAGTTTCTGAAAATCATTTAATGTTTGTAAGTGGTCTTTGCGAATTTCTATTTTCTGAGGAACTATATTTTTGGGAGTAATCTTTGAGCCCAAAAAGAGCCCTGTATCTGCAATTTGAACCTTTTCTGAGGCAATCTCTAATCCCCACTGTTTTAATTCAGCCACCAGCATGGGAAAAGCCTTTTGTAAAACATCTAACTCTTTGTGACAAATAAGAATATCGTCCATATAATGGATAACGATTAAAGATGTAAATTGCTTCCTAATTGGCTCCAAAGCCTCCTGCACATATAGCTGACATATTGTTGGGCTATTGGCCATGCCTTGCGGCAGTACCTTCCACTGAAATCTCTTGTCTGGTTCCATATGATTAAGAGAAGGGATAGTGAAGGCAAACCTTGGTCTATCCCGTGGGTAAAGTGGAATAGAGAAGAAACAATCCTTAATATCTATAATAATAAGCTTCCAATCTTGAGGAAGTGCAGAAAGCAAAGGAAGGCCTCTTTGAACAGGGCCAAAAAGATGCATCTGATTGTTAATGGCCCGCAGGTCGTGGAGTAATCTCCACTTCCCAGATTTCTTCTTAATAACAAAAATTGGTGTATTCCATGGGGAGGTAGAAGGCTCTAGATGCCCCAGCCGTTCCTGTTCTTGCACTAATCTTGTGACAGCCTCTAATTTTTCAGAGGATAGAGGCCATTGAGAGACCCATAACGGCTCCTCTGTTTTCCATGGTATGGGTCGTGAAGCCTCAACGGCCCCTAAATAAAACCCAGTCCTTTTCTACCCCGATTTCCGTGTTGTGTAATGGGTTTTATTCTGCCTTGTTCTTGCCTACCCAAGCCTCTACCATTTGTATACCCCATCTTTGCCATAATGGCTGATGCCTGGGGGGAGTATTCATTAGTTAGGGTCATGCCCATGGCTTGTAACACATCTCGTCCCCATAAATTTACAGGGAGTGGCAACACATAGGGGGTAAAACATCCCTGTTTGCCTTCAGCATCCCGCCAGGTTAAGGCTGAGGCACTGATGGCAGGAGAGGACTGGTATCCAAGACCTTGTAGAGAATGAGATGAAACAACAGTGGGCCAAGACTTCGGCCACCAATGGAGTGAAATAATGCTTTTGTCTGCTCCCGAATCCATTATCCCTTCAAATTCTTTTCCATTAATTAACAATTTTATTGTAGGTCTCTCATTTAGGGGTATAGCCAGATAGGCTGAATCACTTCCAGAAGATCCCATAGCCCTTTTTTGTAAAGTGTAGGTTTCTCCATCCCCGAGGGAGGGCAGCAACACCAGTTGTGCAATTCTATCTCCCTGCTTTATAGAAAATACACCCCGAGGGCTAGAACAGAGAACTTGAATCTCCTCTTTATGATATGGGTCAACAATCCCAGGATATATAATGAGTCCCTGTAAAGTTAAGGAGCCACGGCCCAGAATAAGCCCAATGGTGGCAGGGGGCAAAGGTCCAGGGGAATGGACTGGGACCGGTTGAACATTCATTTGGGGCATGAGTAAGAAGTCGGAGGCGGCACGCAAGTCCATTCCGGAGGTTCCTCGGAAACCTCTACTTCCTCTTGATTGCTTTTCTGAAATTGGTTCCCATATTTCTGAGGGCCCTGGGACCATGGGCCCCGTGACCCGTTTTTTGATTGGGGTACCTTGGATTCTTTAATAGGGGGCAGAAGCCTCCCTTTTACATCCCGGACTGACCTGCATTCGCTAGCCCTATGATAACCTTTACCACAACGATGGCAAAGCTTCGATTCTCTTGTTCTTTCAGGGGCTTGACAATCTTTCTTAAGGTGCCCCATTCTCCCACAATTAAAACAAGCTTTTCGATTAGATAAATCTCTATACCTGTGCGTTTGTAAAATGGCGGCAGCTAGTCCTGCATTGGTTAGGGGTCCCCCAGCTCCCTGCACACTCTGAGCCAATCTTGTAAACCTTTGCTTTTGCGAGGGGCGATAGCCGCCGACATTCCTGGGTTGCTTGTTCATAGACAAGTTGCTCAATCAGGGGCATAGCTTGTTCTGAATCACCAAAGATGCGACTGGCGGCCTCTGTCATTCTGGCCACAAAGTCTGAAAATGGCTCTTGGGGTCCTTGGACAATCTTTGTAAGGTGTCCACTGGACTCTCCCTTTTGTGAGGGCCTTCCATGCTTTAATAGCGGCGGCCGACACCTGACCATAGACGCCCCAGATGTAGTTGGTTTGATTAAGGGCATGTTGACCCTGACCTGTCAGCATTTCAAATGTCCACTGCCTCTGATTCTCATCTTTAGCCGTGGCATTAACTCTAGCTTGTGCCTGGGCTGCATCATACCAGAGAGCCTTCCATTCCATGTATTGTCCCATGTTGGGAAGCACTGCTTTCACTGTCGTCTGCCAGTCAGTGGGAGTCATGGCAAAATTAGCAAGCCTTTCCACCTGTAATGTGGTAAAGTTAGCATTGACCCCATAATTACGAACGGATTCGGCCAATTCTTTGATTTGATTGTAATCTACAGGGGTATGTACTCTTTTGCCTTCCGTATTCTCGAATACTGGAAAAGCCATTTGTATTTTTCTCCGTTCCTCTAAAGGTAAAAAGGAGTCAGTACCAGTATTCAGCCGAAGCTCATATGGCGGAGGCGCTGAGGGGCGTGAGCCCGCCGGATTTATAGGCGGTGGCCTCACATTCATTTTTGTTTTCAGTGGCCGGTGTCTATCAGGGTGATATCTTTTTTCCTCATACCGTGCCACCTCCTCCTCTAGACCACCTTCTTCGCTAGAATCCAGAGTGTCAGAATCAGAATTATCTAGCTCCAAGGCTTCTAGCTCTACTGCAGGGTATAGACTAGATTCTGGCTTTTTTTTTTTTTAGATTTGTTAGGGGGTGAATGATCACTCCCTTTTTTTTTTCCCCTTTTTTAACTTTTTGGGGAGGGCCTTTTTTTTTAGACATGTCTTTTTTTTGTGAGCTCTCATTCTCTCACTCCGTTCAGTTTCTGACATGCTATCCTGAACTTCCTCTAAGGTTTCCTGACTTTTTATTATAGTAGGGTGACAGGCCTCATCCTCCAAGCAGTTTTTAACTAGCTTCCAAATGGCTTTGGTACCTAAGTGGAGATCTTCTTTTGTATGTTTTCTGTCTAGTTTTTTACCTAGCTTGTTCCATGAGGCCACAGTGAGGGACCCGGAACAAGCATACCATGGTGCCACTCTATCTACCTCCTTCACAAAATTTTGAAGTGTTTGTGGTGTAATTTTAAGATCTCTTTGTTTTAGCACAGTCTGTAAGGCTGTAACCACTGACTGTGACGACCCCATCGCGCTGACAGCTTATCTAAAAACGCGCTCAACTCCGTTACCAGACTGACAGCACCAGACTGACAGCACCAGACTGACAGCGCCAGATGGACAGCGCCAGATGGACAGCGCCAGATGGACAGCGCCAGACGGACAGCGCCGTTCTGTCAGCACCAGCCACGATGAAGGAGAAGGACAAACAGGACTAGCACCAAAGCCTCCACTGACCCGTCCCACGGTGATGACAAACTAAGGCCAAAGTCGAGAAAGGGGGTGTTCAGGATAAAGCATACCTCTCTGAACTTACGTCCCTGCAGTTCTGAATCCGCCCCGTTTTCCGAGGGGTCTTCCGCGGCGCCGGCGATGTTGAAGAGTTCCCGGGTTTCGGCACCAGATGTCCCGCGCTACCGTCTCGCCAGCAAGAACGACGCAGAACACTCGGATCCTTCTGCAGTAAAGCTTTAATGCATCTTGAGAGATAGATGATCAGCTTCTTAGAGGGAGACCCCAAGCTAAGAAACCCAGCCCCTTATATAAGCCTAGGAGCTCCGAGTGAGATGTGTAGAGCCGGGATTGGTGGTTTGCACATCACCCCAGATGACGTCACGGGAGAGGCACAGTTTAAACGGTTAACTCCAACTGACAGCGACAGTTAACTCCAACTGACAGCGACAGTTAACTCCAACTGACAGTGGATGTCAGCGCCATCTTCTAACGGCAATAGCGATAGCGAGGGCGGCTCCTCACAACGATACAACACAGTATGTGAAACTAAGTGCTTAAATTCTTCAAAACTAATGATACAACATTGTGTGTGAAACTACATGCTTAACTTCATGAAATCTAACTATATAACACTCTTTGAGAATCCACGTACTTAACTTCATGAAAACTAACGATACAACACTGTGTATGAAACTATGTGCTTAACGTCATGAAATCTCACTATATAACACTATATGAGAAACTACGTACTCTACTTCATGGAAACTAACGACACAACACAGTATGTGAAACTAAGTGCTTAACATCTTCAATACTAATAATACAACATTGTGTGTGAAACTACATGCTTAACTTCATGAAATCTAACTATATAACACTCTTTGAGAATCCACGTACTTAACTTCATGAAAACTAACGATACAACACTGTGTATGAAACTATGTGCTTAACGTCATGAAATCTCACTATATAACACTATATGAGAAACTACGTACTCAACTTCATGGAAACTAACGATACAACACAGTATGTGAAACTAAGTGCTTAAATTCTTCAAAACTAATGATACAACATTGTGTGTGAAACTACATGCTTAACTTCATGAAATCTAACTATATAACACTATATGAGAATCCACGTACTTAACTTCATGAAAACTAACGATACAACACTGTGTATGAAACTATGTGCTTAACGTCATGAAATCTCACTATATAACACTATATGAGAAACTACGTACTCTACTTCATGGAAACTAACGACACAACACTGTATGTGAAACTAAGTGCTTAACTTCTTCAATACTAATAATACAACATTGTGTGTGAAACTACATGCTTAACTTCATGAAATCTAACTATATAACACTCTTTGAGAATCCACGTACTTAACTTCATGAAAACTAACGATACAACACTGTGTATGAAACTATGTGCTTAACGTCATGAAATCTCACTATATAACACTATATGAGAAACTACGTACTCTAACTTCATGAAAACTAACGACACAACACAGTATGTGAAACTAAGTGCTTAACATCTTCAATACTAATAATACAACATTGTGTGTGAAACTACATGCTTAACTTCATGAAATCTAACTATATAACACTATATGAGAATCCACGTACTTAACTTCATGAAAACTAACGATACAACACTGTGTATGAAACTATGTGCTTAACGTCATGAAATCTCACTATATATCACTATATGAGAAACTACGTACTCAACTTCATGGAAACTAACGACACAACACAGTATGTGAAACTAAGTGCTTAACTTCTTCAAAACTAACAATACAGCATTGTGTTTGAAGCTACGTGCTTAACATAATGAGAACTTACCATATAACACTGTGTTAGAAACTACATTCTTAACTTCTTCAAAACTAACGATACAACACTGTGTGTGACACTATGTGCTTAACTTCGTGAAATCTAACTATATAACACTATATGAGAATCTACGTACTTAACATCATGAAAACTAACGACACAACACTGTATGTGAAACTAAGTGCTTAAAGTCTTCAAAACTAATGATACAACATTGTGTGTGAAACTACATGCTTAACTTCATTAAATCTAACTATATAACACTATATGAGAATCCACGTACTTAACTTCATGAAAACTAATGATACAACACTGTGTGTGACACTATGTGCTTACCTTCATGAAACCTAACTATATAATACTATATGAGAAACTACGTACTCAACTTCATGGAAACTAACGATACAACACAGTATGTGAAACTAAGTGCTTAAATTCTTCAAAACTAATGATACAACATTGTGTGTGAAACTACATGCTTAACTTCATGAAATCTAACTATATAACACTATATGAGAATCCACGTACTTAACTTCATGAAAACTAACGATACAACACTGTGTATGAAACTATGTGCTTAACGTCATGAAATCTCACTATATAACACTATATGAGAAACTACGTACTCTACTTCATGGAAACTAACGACACAACACTGTATGTGAAACTAAGTGCTTAACTTCTTCAATACTAATAATACAACATTGTGTGTGAAACTACATGCTTAACTTCATGAAATCTAACTATATAACACTCTTTGAGAATCCACGTACTTAACTTCATGAAAACTAACGATACAACACTGTGTATGAAACTATGTGCTTAACGTCATGAAATCTCACTATATATCACTATATGAGAAACTACGTACTCAACTTCATGGAAACTAACGACACAACACAGTATGTGAAACTAAGTGCTTAACTTCTTCAAAACTAACAATACAGCATTGTGTTTGAAGCTACGTGCTTAACATAATGAGAACTTACCATATAACACTGTGTTAGAAACTACATTCTTAACTTCTTCAAATCTAACGATACAACACTGTGTGTGACACTATGTGCATAACTTCGTGAAATTTAACTATATACTGGTGTTACCACACTGTCTGTGAAACTATGTGCTTAACTACATGAGAACTTACCATATAACACTCTATGAGAAACTACGTACTTACCTTCTTCAAAACTAACGATACAACATGGTGTGTGAAACTACATGCTTAACTTCTTCAAAACTAACGATACAACACTGTGTGTGAAACTATGTGCATAACTACATGAGAACTTACCATATAACACTCTATGAGAAACTACATACTTATCTTCTTCAAAACTAACGATACAACACGGTGTGTGAAACTATGTGCTTAGCTACATGAGAATTACCATATATCATTGTATTAGAAACTACGTGCTTAACTTCTTCAAAACTAACGATACAACAGTGTGTGTGAAACTATGTGCTTAACTACTTAAGACCTTACCACATAACACTCTGTAAGAAACTACGTACTTAACTTCTTCAAAACTAACGATACAACACGGTGTGTGAAACTACATGCTTAATATTCTTCATAAATGAAATGATACAATACTGTGTGTGAAACTACATGCTTATCTTCTTCAAAACTAACGATACAACACTGTGTGTGAAACTATGTGCTTAACTACATGAGAAGTTACCATATAACACTCTATGAGAAACTACGTACTTATCTTCTACAAAATTAATGATAAAACACGATGTGTGAAATTACAGAGTTACCTTCTTCAAAACTAACGTTAAAACACTGTGTGTGAAACTATGTGATTAACTACATGAGCACTTACCATATAACACTGTATTAGAAACTACATGCTAAACTTCTTAAAAAATAACGAAACAACACCGTGTGTGAAACTATGTGCTTAACTGCATGAGAACTTACCATGTAACATTTTATTAGAAACTAAGTGCTTAACTTCTTCAAAAATAATGATACAACACAGTGTGTGAAACTATGTGCTTAACGACATGAGAACATACCATATAACACTCTATTAGAAACTACGTATTCAACTTCTTCAAATCTAACGATACAACAAGGTGTGTGAAACTACATGCTTCACTTCTTCCAAACTAACGATACAACACCTTGTGTGAAACTATGTGCTTAACTACATGAGAACATACCATATAAGACTGTATTAGAAACTACGTGCTTAACTTCGTCAAAACTAATGATACAACAATGTGTGTGTGAAACTATGTGCTTAACTACATTAGAACTTACCATATAACACTGTATTAGAAACTACGTAGTTAACATCTTCAAAAGTAACGATACACTGATTGTGAAACTACATGCTTAACTTCTTCAAAAATAATGATACAATACTGTGTGTGAAACTCTGTGCTTAACTACATGTGAACATACCATATAACACAGTATTAGAAACTACGTGCTTAACTTCTTCAAAACTAACGATACAACACTGTGTGGGAAACTGTGCTTAACTACATGAGAACTTACCATATAACACCATATTAGTAACTACGTATTTAACTTGGTCAAAACTAACGAGAAAACATGGTGTGTGAAATTACATGCTTAACTTCTTCAAAACTAATGATACAAAACTATGTGTGAAACTACATGCTTATCTTCGTCAAAACCAACAATACAACACTGTGTGTGAAACTATGTGCTTAACTTCATGAAATCTTACCAAATAATACTGTATTAGAAACTACGTGCATATATTCTTCGAAAATAAAGATACAACACTGTGTGTCAAATTATGTGCTTAACTTCATGAAATCTAACTATATAACACTATATGAGAAACTACGAACTTAGCTTCATGAAAACTAAGGATACAACACTGTGTGAAACTACATGCTTAACTTCTTCAAAACTAACGATAAAACACGGTGTGTGAAACTATGTGCTTAACTACATGAGAATTTACCATATGACATTGTATTAGAAACTACATGCTTAACTTCTTCAAAACTAACGATACAACACTGTGTGTGAAACTATGTGCTTAACTACATGAGACCTTACAATATAACACTCTATAAGAAACTACGTACTTAACTTCTTCAAAACTAACGATACAACACTGTGTGTGAAATTCTGTGCATAACTACATGAAAACTTACCATATAATACTCTATGAGAAACTACGTACTTCTTCAAAACTAATGATACAACACGGTGTGTGTAATTACATGCTTATCTTCTTCAAAACTAACGATACAACCCTGTGTGAAACTATGTGCTTAACTTCATTAAATCTTACCATATAACACTGTATTAGAAACTACGTGCATATATTCTTGAAAATAAAGATACCACACTGTGTGTGAGACTATGTGCTTGACTTCATGAAATCTAACGATACAACACCATATGACAAACTACATACTTCATGAAAACTAACGATATGATACTGTGTGTGAAAATACATGCTTAACTTCTTCAAAACTAACGATACAACAATGTGTTTGAAACTACTTGCTTAACTTCTTCAAAACTAACGAAACAACACCGTGTGTGAAACTATGTGCTTAACTACATGAGAATTACCATATAACACAGTATTAGAAACTACGTGCTTAACTTCCTCAAAACTAACGATACAACACGGTGTGTGAAACTACATGCTAAATTTCTTCAAAAATGAAATGAAACAAAACAGTGTGTGAAACTGCATGCTTATCTTCCTCAAAACTAACGATACAACACTGTGTGTGAAACTATGTGCATAACAACTTGAGAACATACCATATAACACTCTATGAGAAACTATGTACTTATCTACTTCAAAACTAATGGTACATCACGGTGTGTGAAATTACATGCTTATCTTCTTCAAAACTAACGATACAACACTGTGTGAAACTATGTGCTTAACTTCATTAAATCTTACCATATAACACTGTATTAGAAACTACGTGCATATATTCTTTGAAAATAAAGATACCACACTGTGTGTGAAACTATATTCTTAACTTCATGAAATCTAAATATACAACACCATATGAGAAACTACATACTTAACTTCATGAAAACTAACGATATAATACTGTGTGTGAAACTACATGCTTAACATCTTCAAAACTAACGAAACAACACTGTGTTTGAAACTACATGCTCTACTTCTTCAAAACTAACCATACAACACTGTGTGTTAAACTACATGCTTCACCTCTTCAAAGCTAATGAAACAACACAATGTGTGAAACTATGTGCTTAACTACATGAGAACTTACCATGTAAAACTGTATTAGAAACTACGTGCTTAACATCTTCAAAACTAACGATACAACACTGTGTGTGAAGCTATGTGCTTAACTACATGAGAACTTACCATATAACACTGTATTAGAAACTAAGTGCTTAACATCTTCAAACTAACGATACAACACTGTGTGTGAAACTACATGCTTAACTTCATCAAAATTAACGACACAACACTGTGTGTGAAACTACATGCTTAACTTCATCAAAACTAACGACACAACACTGTGTGTGAAACTATGTGCATGAAAACATGAGAATTTACCATATACCATTCTATGAGAAAATACGTATTTATCTTCTTCAAAGCTAACGATACAACACGGTGTGTGAAACTACATGCTAATCTTCTTCAACACTAACGATACAACACTGTGTGTGAAACCACATGCTTAACTTCTTCAAAACTAACGATACAATTCTAACGATACAATACTGTTTGTGAAACTATGTCCTTAACTACATGAGAACTTACCATATAACACTCTATTAGAAACTACGTGCTTAACTTCTTCAAAACTAATGATACAACACAGTGTGTGAAACTGCATGCTTAACTTCTTCAAAAGTAACGATACGACATGGTGTGTGAAACTATGTGCTTAACTTCATGAAAACTTACCATATAACACTGTATTAGAAGCTCCACGCATATTTTCTTCGAACTAAGGATACAACGATGTTTGTGAAACTATGTGCCTAACTTCTTCAAAAGTAATGATACAACACTCTGTGTGAAACTACATGCTTAACTTCTTCAAAACTAACGATACAACGCCGTGTGTGAAACTATGTGCTTAACTTCATGAAATCTAACTATATAACATTATATGAGAAACTACGTACTGAACTTCATGAATCCTAACGATACAACACCGTGTGTGAAACTATGTGCTTAACTTATTCAAAACAAACTATACAAAACTATGTGTGATAATACATGCTTAACTTCTTCAAAACTAATGATACAACACTGTGTGTGAAACTACATACTTAACGTCTTCAAAACTAATAATACAAATCTGCGTGTGAAACTACATGCTTAACTTCCTCAATACTAACGATACAAACCTCTATGTGAAACTATTGCATAACTACATGAGAACTTACCGTATAACACTCTAATAGAAACTACGTACTTAACTTCTTCAAAACTAACGATACACCACGGTGTGTGAAACTGAATGTTTAACTTCTTCAAAACTAATGATACAAAACTGCATGTGAAACTACATTCTCAACTTCTTCAAAACTAACGATACAACCCTGTGTGTGAAACTAAGTGCTTAACTTCATAAAAACTGACCATATAACACTGTATTAGAACCTACGTGCATATCTTCTTTAAAAATAACTACATGAGAACATACCATATGACACTGTATTAGAAACTACATGTTTAACTTCTTCAAAACTAATGATACAAAACTGTGTGTGAAACTATCTGCTTAACTACATGAGATCAAACCATGTAACACTGTATTAGAAACCACGTGCATAACTTCTTCAATTCTAACGATACAACACTGTTTGTGTAACTATGTCCTTAACTACATGAGAAATTATCATATCACACAATGTTAGAAAATACGTGCTTAACT
This sequence comes from Mesocricetus auratus, assembly GCF_017639785.1. NCBI lineage: Eukaryota > Metazoa > Chordata > Mammalia > Rodentia > Cricetidae > Mesocricetus > Mesocricetus auratus. The sequence continues at coordinate 15,062 of NW_024430359.1, forward strand.
TCCTCAAAAGTAACGATACAACATGGTTTGTGAAACTACATGCTTCACTTCTTCAAAACTAAAGATACAACACTGTGTGTGAAACTATGTGCTTAACAACATCCGAACTTACCATATAACATTGTATTAGAAACTACGTGCTTAACTTCTTCAAAACTAACGATAAAACACTGTGTGTGAAACTATGTGCTTAACTACATGAGAAATTACCATATAACACTGTATTAGAAACTACGTGCTGAACTTCTTCAAAACTAACGATGCAAAACTTTGTGTGAAACTACGTGCTTAACATCTACAAAACTAACGATACAACACTGTTTGTGAAACTGAATGCTAACTTCTGCAAAAATAACGATACAACACTGTGTGTGAATCTATGTGCTTATCTACATGAGAACTTACCATATAACACTGTATTAGAAATTACGTGCTTAACTTCTTCAAGGCTAATGATACTACACTGTGTGTGAAACTACATGCTTAACTTCTTCAAAACTAACGATACAAACCGTGTGTAAAACTATGTGCTTAACTCATGAAATCTAACTAAAGATACAACACCTTGTTTGAAACTATGTGCTTAACTACATGAGAATTTACCATATAACATTGTTCAAAACAAATGATACAACACTGTGTGAGATAATACATGCTTAACATTTTCAACACTAATGATACAACACTGTGTGTGAAACTCCATGCTTAACTTCTTCAAAACTAATGATACAAAACTGTGTGTGAAACAACATGCTTAACTTTTTCAAAACTAACGATACAAAACTGTAAGTGAAACTATGTGCATACTTACAAGAGAATTTACCATATAACACTCTATTATAAACTACGTACTGAACTTCTTCAAAACTAAAGATACAACTCCGTGTGTGAAACTATGTACCTAACTACATGAGAACTTAACCTATAACACTGTATTAGAAACTACGTGCTTTACTTCTTCAACACTAACGATACAACACTGTGAGTGAAACTATGTGATTAACTTCATGAAATCTAACTATGTAACTCTATATGAGAAAATACGTACTTACCTTCATGAAAACTAACAATACAACACTGTTTGTGAAACTACATGCTTAAATTCTTCAAAACTAATGATACAACACTGTGTGTGAAACCAGATGCTTAACTTCTTCAAAACTAACGATATAACACTGTGTGGGAAACTACATGCATAACTTTTTAAAACTAAAGATACAACACTATTTGTGAAATTAAATGCTTCACTTCTTCAAAACTAAAGGTACAACACCGTGTGTGAAACTATGTGCTTAACAACATGAGAACTTAACCTATAACACTGTATTAGACACTACGTGCTTAACGTCTTCAAAACTAACGATAAAACACTGTGTGTTAAACTATGTGCTAATCTACATGAGAACTTACCATATAACTCTGTATTAGAAACTACGTGCTGAACTTCTTCAAAACTAACGATGCAAAACAAAACTATGTGTGAAACTACGTGCATAACATATTCAACACTAATGATACAACACTGTGTGTGAAATTACATGCTTAACTTCTTCAAAAGTAACAACAAAACACTGTGTGTGAAACTATGTAATTAACTACATGAGAACTTACCATATAACATTGTATTAGAAACTACATGCTTAACTTCTTCAAAACTTATGATATAACACCGTGTGTGAATCTATGTTCTTAACTACATGAGACCTTACCATGTAACATTGTATTAGAAACTATGTGCTTAAATTCTTCAAAACAAACGATACAAAACTGTTTGTGAAACTATATGCTTAACTTCTTCAAAACTAAGGATACAACACTGTGTGTGAAACTACATGCTGTACTTCTTCAAAACTAACGAAACAACACCGTGTGTGAAACTATGTGCTTAACTACATGAGAACATACCATATAACACTGTATTAAAAACTACATGCTTAACTTCTTCAAAACTAACGATACAACACTGTGTATGAATCTACAAGCTTAACTTCTTCAAAAATAACAATATAACATTTTGTGTGAAACTATGTGCTTAACTTCATGAAAACTTACCATATGACACTATATTAGAAACTACACGCAAATTTTCTTCAAAACTAAGGATACAACAATGTGTGTGAAACTTTGTGCCTAACTTCTTCAAAACTAACGATACAATACTGTGTGTGAAACTACATGCTTAACTTCTTCAAAACTAACGATACAACGCCGTGTGTGAAACTATGTGCTTAACTTCATGAAATCTAACTATATAACACTATATGAGAAACTACGTACTGAACTTCATGAATCCTAACGATACAACACCGTGTGTGAAACTATGTGCTTAACTTATTCAAAACAAACTATACAAAACTATGTGTGATAATACATGCTTAACTTCTTCAAAACTAATGATACAACACTGTGTGTGAAACTACATACTTAACGTCTTCAAAACTAATAATACAAAACTGCGTGTGAAACTACATGCTTAACTTCCTCAATACTAAAGATACAAACCTCTATGTGAAACTATTGCATAACTACATGAGAACTTACCGTATAACACTCTAATAGAAACTACGTACTTAACTTCTTCAAAACTAACGATACACCACGGTGTGTGAAACTGAATGTTTAACTTCTTCACAATTAATGATACAAACTGCATGTGAAACTACATGCTTAACTTCTTCAAAACTAGCGATACAACATTGTGTGTGAAACTATGTGCTTAACTTCATGAAAACTTACCATATAACACTATATTTGAAACTCCACGCATATTTTCTTCGAAACTAAGGATACAACTATGTGTGTGAAACTATGTGACTCACTTCTTCAAAAGTAACGATACAACACTGTGTGTGAAACTACATGCTTAACTTCTTCAAAACTAACTATACAACACCAACTGTGAAACTATGTGCTTAACTTCATGTAAACTTACCCTAAAACCCTGTATTATAAACTACGTGCAAATCTTCATCGAAAATAAGGATACCACACAATATGTGAATCTATGTGCTTAACTCCATGAAATCTAACTGTATTAGACTATATGAGAAACTTCGTACTTAACTTCATGAAAACTAATGATACATCACTGTGTGTGAAACTTCATGCTTAACTTCTTCAAAACGAACGATACAACACTGTGTGTGAAACTACATGCTTAACTTCTTTAAAACTAACATTACAACACTCTGTGTGAAACTACATGCTTCACTTTTTCAAAACTAAAGATAAAACACCGTGTGTGAAACTATGTGCTTAACTACATGAGAACTTACCATATAATACTATATTAGAAACTACATGCTTAACTTCTTCAGGAAAAACAATACAACACTGTGTGTGAAACTATGTGCTTAACTTCATGAAATCTAATTATATAACACTATATGTGAAACTACGTACTTAACTTCATGAAAACTAAAGATACAACACTGTGTGTGAAACGACATGCTTAACTTCTCAAAAACTAAAGATACAACACCGTGTGTGAAACTATGTGCTTAACTTCATGAAATGTAACTATATAATACTATATGAGAAACTATGTACTTAACTTCATGAAAACTAACGATACAACATTGTGTGTGGAACTACATGCTTAACATCTTCAAAACTAAGGATACAACACTATGTGTGAAACTATATGCTTAACTTCTTCCAAAAAACGAAACAACACCATGTGTGAAACTATGTGTGTAACTACATGAGAACATACAATATAACACTGTATTAGAAACTTCATGCTTAACCTCTTCAAAACTAATGATACAACACTGTGTGTGAAACAATATGCTTAACTACATGAGAACTTACCATATAACACAATGTTAGAAACTACGTGCTTAACTTCTTCAAAACTAACGATGCAACACTGTGTGTGAAACTACATGCTTAACTTCTTCAAAACTAACGATGTAACACTGTGTGTGAAACTACATGATTAACTTCTTCAAAAATGACGATACAACATTGTGTGTGTAATTATGTGCTTAACTTCATGAAAACATACCATATAACACTGTATTAGAAACTACTCGCATGTTTTCTTTGAAACTAAGTATACTACAATGTGTTTGAAACTATGTGCCTAACATCTTCAAAACTAAAGATACAACTCCGTGTGTGAAACTTTGTGCTTAACTTCATGAAATCTAACTATATAACACTATAAGAGAAACTACGTACTTAACTTCATGAAACCTAAAAATACAACACCGTGTGTGAAACTATGTGCTGGAATTATTCACAACAAAAGATACAACACTGTGTGTGATAATACATGCTTAACATCTTCAAAACTAATGGTACAAAACTGATTGTGAAACTCCATGCTTAACTTCTTCAAAACTAATCATACAAAACTGTGTGTGAAAATACATGCTTAACTTCTGCAAAACTAACGATACAAAACTGTATGTGAAACTATGTGCATAACTACAGGAGAACTTACCACATAACACTCTAATAGAAACTATGTACTTAACTTCTTCAAAACTAACGATACACCACGGTGTGTAAATCTTCATGCTTATCTTCTTCAAAACTAATGATACAAAACTGTGTGTGGAACTACATGCTTAACTTCTTCAAAACTAGCGATACAACATGTGTGTGAAACTGTGTTCTTAACTTCATGTAAACTTACCATATAACCTTGTATTATAAACTACATGCATATCTTCTTCGAAAATAAGGATACCACACAGTGTGTGAAACTATGTGCTTAACTTCATGAAATCTAACTGTATAAGACTATATGAGAAACTACGTACTTAACTTCATGAAAACTAACGATACCACACTGTGTGTGATACTACATGCTTAACTTCATGAAAACTAACGATACAACACTCTGTGTGGACATACATGCATAACTACTTCAAAACTAATGATACAAAACTTTGTGTGAAATTACATGGTTAATTTCTTCAAAATAAACGATACAAAACTGTAAGTGAAACTATGTGCATAACTACATGAGAACTTACATTATAACACTCTATTGGAAACAATGTACTTAACTTCTTCAAAATTAACGATACAACACAGTGTGTGAAACTACATGCTTAACTTCTTCAAAACTAATGATACAAAACTGTGTGTGAAACTACATGCTTAATTTCTTCAAAACTAACGATCCAACACTGTGTGTGAAACAATGTGCTTAACTTCATGAGAATTTAGCTTATAAAACTTTATTAGAAACTAGGTGCTTTTCTTCTTCGAAACTAAGGATACAACAATGTCTCTGAAACAATGTGCTTAACTTCATGAAATCTAACTATATAACACTATATAAGAAACTACATACTAACTTCATGAAAACTAACAATACAACACAGTATATAAAACTACGTGCTTAACCTCTTCAAAACTAACGATACAACACTGTGTGTGAAACTACATGCTTAACGTCTTCAAAACTAAAGATACAACACTGTCTGTAAATCTATGTGCTTAACTACATGAGAACTTACCATATAACACTCTATGAGAAACTACTTACTTATCTTCTTCAAAACTAACGATACAACACGGTGTTTGAAACTACATGCTTAACTTCTTCAAAACTAAAAATACAACACTGTGTGTGAAACTATGTGCTTAACCACATGAGACCTTACCATATAACACTCTATAAGAAACTACATATTTAACTTATTCAAAACTAACGATACAACATGGTGTGTGAAACTACATGCTTAATTTCTTCAAAAATGAAATCATATAAAACTGGGTGTGAAACTACATGCTTATCTTCTTCAAAACAAATGATACAACACTGTGTGTGAAACTATGTGCTTAACAACTTGAGAACTTACCATATAACACTGTATTAGAAACTACGTGCTTAAATTCTCAAAATTAGCGATGCAAAACAGAGTGTGAAACTATGTGCTTAAATTCTTCAAGACTAAGGTTACAACACTGTGTGTGAATCTACATGCTTAACTTCTTCAGAACTAGTAATGAAAAACTGTGTGTGAAACTATGTGATTAACGACATGAGAGCTTACCATATAACACTGTATTAGAATCTATGTGCTTAACTTCTTCAAGACTAAAAATACAACACAGTGTGTGAAGGTACATGCTTAACTTTTCAAAACTAACGATACAACACCGTGTGAAACTATGTGCTTAACTTCTTGAAATCTAACTATATAACACTATATGTGAAACTACGTACTTACCTTCATGAAAACTAACGATACAACACCGTGGGTGAAACTATGTGCTTAACTTCTTCAAAACTAACGATACAACACTGTATGTGAAACTACATGCTTAACTTCTTCAAAACTAATGATACAACACTCTTTGTGAAACTAGATGCTTATCTTCTTCAAATATAACGATACAACACTGTGTGTGAAACAATGTGCTTACCATCATGAAATCTTACCATAAAATACTGGTTTAGATACTACGTGCATATATTCTTCGAAAATAAAGATACGACACTGTGTGTGAAACTATGTGCATAACTTCATGAAATCTAACTATATAACACTATAAGAGAAACTACGTTCTTAACTTCATGAAAACTAACAATACAACACTGTGTGTGAAACTATGTGCTTAACTTCATGAAATCTAACTATATAACACTATATGAGAAACTACCTACTTAACTTCATGAAAGCTAACGACTCAACACAGTATGTAAAACTCCGTGCTTAACTTCTTCAAAACTAATGATACAACACTGTGTGTGAAACTATGTGCTTAACTACATGAGAACCTACAATATAACACTGTATTAGAAACTACGTGCTTAACTTCTTCAAAACTAACAATACAACACTGTGTTTGAAACTACATGCTTAAGGTCTTCAAAACTCAAGATACAACACTGTCTGTGAAACTATGTGCTTAACTATATGAGAAATTACCATAACACTCTATCAGAAACTACTTACTTATCTTCTTCAAAATTAACGATACAACACGGTGTGTGAAATGACATGCTTAACTTCTTCAAAACTAACGATACAACACTGTGTGTGAAATTATGTGCATAACTACATATGAACTTACCATTTAACAATCTATGAGAGATTAAGTATTTATCTTCTTCAAAACAAACGATACAACCCGGTATGTGAACTATGTGCCTAACAACATGAGAACTTACCATACATCATTGTATTAGAAACTACGTGCTTAATAACTTCAAAACTAACGATACAACACTATGTGTGAAACTATGTGCTTAACTTCATGAATCTAAGTATATAACTCTATATGAGAAACTACATACATAACTTCATGAAAACTAACAATACAACATGTGTGAAACTATGTGCTTAACTTCATGAAATAAAACTATATAACACTATATGAGAAACTACCTACTTAACTTCATGAAAACTAACTATACAACACAGTATGTAAAACTACGTGTTTAACCTCTTCAAAACTAACGATTCTACACTGTCTGTGAAACTATGTGCTTAATTACATGAGAACTTATCATATAAGACTCTACCAGAAACTCCATACTTATCTTCTTCAAAACTAACGATAAACACGGTGTGTGAAACTACATGCTTAACTTCTTCAAACTAACGTTACAACACTGTGTGTGAAACTATGTGCATAACTACATGAGTACTTACCATATAAACATGTAGTTTCACACACTGTTTTGTAGCGTTAGTTTTGAAGATGTTAAGCACATAATTTCACACACAGTGTTGTATCGTTAGTCCTGAAGAAGGTAAGCATGTAGTTTGACACACAGTGTTCTATCGTTAGTTTTCATGAAGATAAGTACGTAGTTTCTCATATAGTGTTATATAGTTAGATTTCATGAAGTTAAGCACATAGTTTCACACACAGTGTTGTATCGTTATTTTCAAAGAAGATAAGCACGTAGGTTCTAATACAGTGTTATATGGTAAGTTCTAATGAAGTTAAGCACATAGTTTCACACACGGTGATGTATCTTTAGTTTGAAGAAGTGAAGCATGTAGTTTCACACACAGAGTTGTATCGTTAGTTTTCATGATGTTTAGTACAAAGTTTCTCATATAGTGTTATATAGTTAGATTTCATGAAGTTAAGCACATAGATTCACCCACAGTGTTGTATCGTCAGTTTCTATTAAGATAAGCATAGATTCTAATACAGTGTTATATGGTAAGTTCTCATGAAGATAAGCAAATACTTTCACACACAGTGTTGTATCTTTAGTTTTGAAGAAGTTAAGAACATACTTTCACACACAGTGGTGTATCGTTAGATTTGAAGATGTAAGCATGTAGTTTCACACACAGTGTTGTATCGTTAGTATTGAAGAAGTTAACCACATAGTTTCACACACAGTGTTGTATCGTTAGTTTAAAGAAGATAAGCACGTAGGTTCTAATACAGTGTTATATTGTAAGTTCTCATGAAGATAGCACATATTTCACACACAGTGTTGTATCGTTAGTTTTGAAGAAGTTAAGCACATAATTTCAGACACTGTGTTATATCGTTAGTCCTGAAGAAGGTAAGCATGTAGTTTCACACACAGTGTTCTATCGTTAGTTTTCATGAAGATAAGTATGTAGTTTCTCATACAGTGTTATATAGTTAGATTTCATGAAGTTAAGCACATAGTTTCACACCCAGTGTTGTATCGTTAGTTTCAAAGAAGATAAGCACGTAGGTTCTAATACAGTGTTATATGGTAAGTTCTAATGAAGTTAAGCACATAGTTTCACACACGGTGTGGTATCGTTAGTTTGATGAAGTGATGCATGTAGTTTCACACACAGAGTTGTATAGTTAGTTTTCATGATGTTTAGTACAAAGTTTCTCATATAGTGTTATATAGTTAGATTTCATGAAGTTTAGCACATAGTTTCATACACGGTGTTGTATCGTTAGTTTGAAGAACTTAAGCATGTAGTTTCACACACCATGTTGTATCGTTAGTTTGGAAGAAGTGAAGCATGTAGTTTCACACACAGAGTTGTATCGTTAGTTTTGAAGAAGTTAAACATGTAATTTCACACACTGTTTTGTAGCGTTAGTTTTGAAGAAGTTAAGCACATAATTTCACACACAGTGTTGTATCATTAGTCCTGAAGAAGGTAAGCATGTAGTTTCACACACAGTGTTCTGTCGTTAGTTTTCATGAAGATAAGTACGTAGTTTCTCATATAGTGTTATATAGTTAGATTTCATGAAGTTAAGCACATAGATTCACCCACAATGTTGTATCGTTAGTTTCTAAGAAGATAAGCATGTAGATTCTAATACAGTGTTATATGGTAAGTTTTCATGAAGATAAGCAAATACTTTCACACACAGTGTTGTATCTTTAGTTTTGAAGAAGTTAAGCATATACTTTCACAAACAGTGTTGTATCGTTAGTTTTGAAGAAGTTAAGCATGTAGTTTCACACACAATGTTGTATCGTTATTTTTGAAGAAGTTAACCACATAGTTTCACACACGGTGTTGTATCGTTAGTTGTGAAGAAGTTAAGCATGTAGATTCACACACAGAGTTGTATCGTTAGTTTTCATGATGTCTAGTACAAAGTTTCTCATATAGTGTTATATAGTTAGATTTCATGAAGTTAAGCACATAGTTTCACACACAGTGTTGTATCGCTAGTTTCAAAGAAGATAAGCATGTAGGTTCTAATACAGTGTTATATGGTAAGTTCTCATGAAGATAGCACATAGTTTCACACGCAGTGTTGTATCGTTAGTTTTGAAGAAGTTAAGTACGTAGTTTCTAATAGATTGTTATGGTAAGTTCTCATGTAGATAAGCACATAGTTTCACACTCAGAGTTGTATCGTCAGTTTTAAAGAAGATAAGCATGTAGTTTCACGCACAGTGTTGTATCATAAGTTTTGAAGAAGTTAAGCATGTAGTTTCACACACAGTGTTGTATCATTAGTTTTGAAGAAGTTAAGCATGTAGTTTCACACACCGTGTTGTATCCTTAGGTTTGAAGAAGTGAAGCATGTAGTTTCACACACAGAGTTGTATCGTTAGTTTTCATGATGTTTAGTACAAATTTTCTCATATAGTGTTATATAGTTAGATTTCATGAAGTTAAGCACATAGTTTCACACACGGTGTTGTATCGTTAGTTTGAAGAACTTAAGCATGTAGTTTCACACACCGTGTTGTATCGTTAGTTTTGAAGAAGATAATTACGTAGTTTCTCATAGAGTGTTATAATGTAAGTTCTAATGTAGTTATTCACATAGTTTCACACACAGTGTTGTATCATTAGATTTGAAGAAGTAAAACATGTAGTTTCACACACTGTTTTGTAGCGTTAGTTTTGAAGAAATTAAGCACATAATTTCACACACAGTGTTGTATCGTTAGTCCTGAAGAAGGTAAGCATGTAGTTTCACAAACAGTGTTCTATCGTTAGTTTTCATGAAGATAAGTACGTAGTTTCTAATAGATTGTTATATGGTAAGTTCTCATGTAGATAAGCACATAGTTTCACACTCAGAGTTGTATCGTTAGTTTTAAAGAAGATAAGCATGTAGTTTCACACACAGTTTTGTATCATTAGTTGTGAAGAATTAAGCATGTAGTTTCACACACAGTGTTATATCATTAGTTTTGAAGAAGTGAAGCATGTAGTTTCACACACCGTGTTGTATCGTTAGTCCTGAAGAAGGTAAGCATGTAGTTTCACACACAGTGTTCTATCGTTAGTTTTCATGAAGATAAGTACGTAGTTTCTCATATAGTGTTATATAGTTAGATTTCATGAAGTTAAGCACATAGTTTCACACACGGTGTTGTATCGTTAGTTTGAAGAACTTAAGCATGTAGTTTCACACATCGTGTTGTATGGTTAGTTTTGAAGAAGATAAGTACATAGTTTCTCTTACAGTGTTTTAATGTAAGTTCTCATGTAGTTGTGCACATAGTTTAACACACAGTGTTGTATCATTAGTTTTAAAGAAGATAAGCATGTAGTTTCACACACAGTTTTGTATCATTAGTTTTGAAGACGTTAAGCACACAGTTTCACACACAGTGTTGTATCGTTAGTCCTGAAGAAGGTAAGCATGTATTTTCACACACTGTGTTCTATCGATAGTTTTAATGAAGATAAGTACATAGTTTCTCATATAGTGTGGTATAGTTATATTTCATGAAGTTAAGCACATAGTTTCACCCACAGTGTTGTATCGTTAGTATTCATGAAGTTAGGAACATAGTTTCTCATATAATGTTATATAGTTAGATTTCATGAAGTTAAGTACATAGTTTCTCATACAATGTTATGTAGTTAGATTTCATGAAGTTAAGCATATAGTTTCACACACAGTGTTTTATCGTTAGTTTCTAAGATGATAAGCACGTAGATTCTAATACAGTGTTATATGGTAAGTTCTCATGAAGATAAGCACATAGTTTCACACGCAGTGTTGTATCGTTAATTTTGAAGAAGTTAAGTACGTAGTTTCTAATAGATTGTTATATGGTAAGTTCTCATGTAGATAAGCACATAGTTTCACACTCAGAGTTGTATCGTTAGTTTTAAAGAAGATGAGCATGTACTTTCACACACAGTTTTGTATCATTAGTTTTGAAGAAGTTAAGCATGTAGTTTCACACACCGTGTTGTATCGTTAGTTTTGAAGAAGTGAAGCATGTAGTTTCACACACAGAGTTGTATCATTAGTTTTCATGAAGATAAGTACGTAGTGTCTCATATAGTGTTATATAGTCAGATTTCATGAAGTTAAGCACATAGTCTCACACACAGTGTTGTATCTTTAGTTTCAAAGAAGATAAGCACGTAGGTTCTAATACAGTGTTATATGGTAAGTTCTAATGAAGTTAAGCACATAGTCTCACACACGGTGTTGTATCGTTAGTTTGAAAAAGTGAAGCATGTAGTTTCACACACAGAGTTGTATCGTTACTTTTCATGATGTTTAGTGCAAAGTTTCTCATATAGTGTTATACAGGTAGAATCATGAAGTTAAGCACATAGTTTCACACACGGTGTTGTATCGTTAGTTTGAAGAACTTAAGCATGTAGTTTCACACACAGTGTTCTGTCGTTAGTTTCCATGAAGATAAGTACGTAGTTTCTCATATAGTGTTATATAGTTAGATTTCATGAAGTTAAGCACATAGATTAACCCACAGTGTTGTATTCTTAGTTTCTAAGAAGATATGCATGAAGATTCTAATACAGTGTTATATGGTAAGTTCTCATGAAGATAAGCAAATACTTTCACACACAGTGTTGTATCTTTAGTTTTGAAGAAGTTAAGCACATAATTTCACACACAGTGTTGTATCGTTAGTTTTGAAGAAGTTAAGCACATAGTTTCACACAGAGTGTTGTATCCTTATTTTCGAAGAAGATAAGCACATAGTTTCTAATAGAATGTTATATGGTAAGTTCTCATGTAGTTAAGCACATAGTTTCACACAAGGTGTTGTATCGTTAGTTTTGAAGAAGTTATGCATGTAGTTTCACACACAGTGTTGTATCGTTAGATTTCATGAAGTTAAGTACGTAGTTTCTCATATACTGTTATATAGTTAGATTTCATGAAGTTAAGCACATAGTTTCACACTCGGTGTTGTATTGTTAATTTTGAAGAAGATAAGTACGTAGTTTCTCATAGAGTGTTATATGGTAAGATCTTATGTAGTTATGCACATAGTTTCACACACTGTTTTGTAGCGTTAGTTTCGAAAAAGTTAAGCACATATTTGGACACCAGTGTTGTAGCGTTAGTCCTTATGAAGTTAAGCATGTAGTTTCACACACAGAGTTGTATCGTTGGTTTTCATGATGTTTAGTATAAAGTTTCTCATATAGTGTTATATAGTTAGATTTCATGAAGTTAAGCACATAGTTTCACACACCATGTTGTATCGTTAGTTTCGAGAATATAAGAATGTAGGTTCAAATAAAGTGTTATATGGTAAATATTAATGAAGTTAAGCACATAGATTCACACACAGTGTTGCATCGTTAGTTTAAAGAATTTAAGCAGGTAGTTTCTAATCCAGTGTTATATGGTAATTTTTCATGAAGTTAAGCACATAGTTTCACACGCAGTGTTGTATCATTAGTTTTGAAGAAGTTAAGTAAGTAGTTTCTAATAGATTGTTATATGGTAAGTTCTCATGTAGATAAGCACATAGTTTCACACTCAGAGTTGTATCATCAGTTTTAAAGAAGATAAGCATGTAGTTTCCACACACAGTTTTGTATCATTAGTTTTGAAGAAGTTAAGCATGTAATTTCACACACAGTGTTGTATCGTTAGTTTTGAAGAGGTTAACCACATAGTTCCACACACGGTTTTGTTTCGTTAGTTTTGAAGAAGTGAAGCACATAGTTTCACACTCAGAGTTGTATCGTCAGTTTTAAAGAAGTTAAGCATGTAGTTTCACACACAGTGTCGTATCGTTAGTTTTGAAGAAGTTAAGAATTAGTTTCACACACAGTGCTGTATCGTTAATTTCATGAATTTAAGTACATATTTTCTCAAATACCGTTATATAGTTAATGTTCATGAAGTTAAGCACATAGTTTCACTCACAGTGTGGCATCTTTATTTCGAAGAATATATGTATATAGTTTCTAATAGAGTATTATATGGTAAGATTTCATGAAGTTAAGCACATATTTTCACACACCGTGTTGTATCGTTAGTATTGAAGAAGATAAGTACGTAGTTTCTCATAGAGAGTTTTAATGTAAGTTCTCATGTAATTATGCACATAGTTTCACACACAGTGTTGTATCGTTAGTTTTGAAGAAGTTAAACATGTAGTTTCACACACTGTTTTGTAGCGTTAGTTTTGAAGAAGTTAAGCACACCGTTTCACACACAGTGTTGTATCGTTAGTCCTGAAGATGATAAGCATGCAGTTTAACACACCTTGTTGTATCGTTAGTTTCGAAGAAGATAAGCACATAGGTTCTAATAGAGTGTAATATGGTAAGTTCTAATGAAGTTAAGCACATAGTTTCACACACAGTGTTGTATATTCAGTTTTGAAGAAGTTAAGCACATAGTTTCACACACAGTGTTGTATCGTTAGTTTTGAAGAAGTTAAGCACGTAGTTTCACACACAGTGTTGTATCGTTAGTTCTCATGAAGTTAAGCAAATAGTTTCACACACTGTGTTGTATCGTTTGGTTTGAAGAAGTGAAGCATGTAGTTTCACACACAGAGTTGTATCGTTAGTTTTCATGATGTTTAGTACAAAGTTTCTCATATAGTGTTATATAGTTAGATTTCATGAAGTTAAGCACATAGTTTCACACACAGTGTTGTATCGTTAGTTTCGAAGAAGATAAGCACGTAGGTTCTAATACAGTGTTATATGGTAAGTTCTAATGAAGTTAAGCACATAGTTTCACACACGGTGTTGTATCGTTAGTTTGAAGAACTTAAGCATGTAGTTTCACACACCGTGTTGTATCGTTAGTTTTGAAGAAGATAAGCACGTAGTTTCTCATAGAGTGTTATAATGTAAGTTCTCATGTAGTTATGCACATAGTTTCACACACAGTGTTGTATCGTTAGTTTTGAAGAAGTTAAGCATGCAGTTTCACACACAGTGTTGTATCGTTAGTTTTGAAGAAGTTAAGCATGTAGTTTCACACACAGTGTTGTATCGTTAGTTTTGAAGAAGTTAAGCATGTAGTTTCACACAGAGTGTTGTATCGTTAGTTTTGAAGAAGTTAAGCATGTAGTTTCACACACAGTGTTGTATCGTTAGTTTTCATGAAGTTAAGCACGTAGGTTCTCACATAGTGTTATATACGTTAGTTTTCATGAAGTTAAGCACATAGTTTCACACACAGTGTTGTATCGTTAGTTTCGAAGAAGATAAGCACGTAGTTTCTAATACAGTGTTATATGGTAAGTTCTAATGAAGTTAAGCACATAGTTTCACACACAGTGTTGTATCGTTAGTTTCGAAGAAGATAAGCACGTAGTTTCTAATACAGTGTTATATGGTAAGTTCTTATGAAGTTAAGCACATAGTTTCACACACGGTGTTGTATCGTTAGTTTTGAAGAACTTAAGCATGTAGTTTCACACAGAGTTTTGTATCATTAGTTTTGAAGAAGTTAAGCACACAGTTTCACACACAGTGTTCTATCGTTAGTTTTCATGAAGTTAAGCACGTAGTTCCTCACACGGTGTTGTATCGTTAGTTTTGAAGAACTTAAGCATGTAGTTTCACACAGAGTTTTGTATCATTAGTTTTGAAGAAGTTAAGCACATAGTTTCACACACAGTGTTGTATCGTTAGTTTTGAAGAAGTGAAGCATGTAGTTTCACACACAGAGTTGTATCGTTAGTTTTCATGATGTTTAGTGCAAAGTTTCTCATATAGTGTTATATAGTTAGATTTCATGAAGTTAAGCACATAGTTTCACCCACAGTGTTGTATCGTTAGTAGTCATGAAGTTAAGTACATAGTTTCTCATATAATGTTATATAGTTACATTTCATGAAGTTAAGCACATAGTTTCACACACAGTGTTGTTGCGTTAGGTTTGAAGAAGTTAAGCACATAGTTTCACACAGAGTGTTGTATCGTTAGTCCTGAAGAAGGTAAGCATGTAGTTTCACACACAGTGTTCTATCGTTAGTTTTCATGAAGTTAAATACGTAGTTTCTCATATAGAGTTCTATAGTATGATTTCATGAAGTTAAGCACATAGTTTCACACACAGTGTTGTATAGTTAGTTTTGAAGAAGTTAAGTACGTAGTTTCTAATACATTGTTATACGGTAAGTTCTCATGTGATAAGCACATAGTTTCACACTCAGTGTTGTATCGTTAGTTTTGAAGAAGTTAAGGATGTAGTTTCACACACAGTTTTGCATCATTAGTTTTGAAGAAGTTAAGCATGTAGTTTCACACACAGTATTGTATCGTTAGTGTTGAAGAAGTTAAGCATGTAGTTTCACACACAGTGTTGTTTCGTTAGTTTTGAAGAAGTTAGGCATGTAGTTTCTCACACAGTATAATGTCGTTAGTTTTGAAGAAGTTAAGCATGCAGTTTCACACACAGAGTTGTATTGTTAGTTTTCATGATGTTAAGTACGTAGTTTCTCATATAGTGTTATGTATTTAGGTTTCATAAAGTTAAGCACATAGTTTCACACACAGTGTTGTATCGTTTGCTTTGAAGAAGTTAAGCATGTAGTTTCACACACAGTGTTGTATCGTTAGTTTTGAAGAATTTAAGCATGTAATTTCATACACAGTGTTGTATCGTTAGTTTCCATGAAGTTAAGCACATAGTTTCACACACAGTGTTGTATCGTTAGTCCTGAAGAGGTTAAGCACGTAGTTTTACATACTGTGTTGTATAGTTAGTTTTCATGAAGTTAAGTACGTAGTTTCTCATATAGTGTTATATAGTTAGATTTCATGAAGTTAAGCACATAGTTTCACACACAGTGTTGTATCCTAAATTTGGAAGAAGAATGGCACCTAGTTTCTACACAGTTTTATATGGTAAGTTCCCATGTAGTTAAGCACAAAGTTTCACACACGGTGTTGTATCGTTAGTTTTGAAGAAGTTAAGCACATAGTTTCACACACAGTGTTGTATCATTAGTTTTGAAGAAGTTAAGCACGTAGTTTCTAATACCGTGTTATATGGTAAGTTCTCATTAAGTTAAGCAAATAGTTAAACACACAGTGTTGTATAATTGATTTTGAAGAAATTAAGCATGTAGTTTCACACACAGTGTGGTATCGTTAGTTTTGAAGAAGTGAAGTACGTAGTTTCTAACACAGTGTTATATGGTAAGTTCTCATGTATTTAAGCACATAGTTTAACACACAGTGTTGTATCATTAGTCCTGAAGAGGTTAAGCACGTAGTTTTACAAACTGTGTTGTATAGTTAGTTTTCATGAAGTTAAGTACGTAGTTTCTCATATAGTGTTATATAGTTAGATTTCATGAAGTTAAGCACATAGTTTCACACACAGTGTTGTATCGTTAGTTTCGAAGAAAATAAGCACGTAGTTTCTAATACAGTGTTATATGGTAAGTTGTCATGTATTTAAGCACATAGTTTCACACACAATGTTGTATCGTTAGTTTTGAAGTTGTTAATCATGTAGTATCACACACAGTTTTGTATCATTAGTTTTGAAAAAGTTAAGCATGTAGTTTCTCCCACCGTGTTGTATCGTTAGTTTTGATGAAGTTAAGTACGTAGTTTCTAATTGAGTGTTATATGGTAAGTTCTCATGTAGTTATGCACATTGTTTCAACACACTGTTGTATCGTTAGTTTTGAAGAAGTTAAGCATGTAGTTTCATACACAGAGTTGTATCGTTAGTTTTCATGAAGGTACGTACGTAGTTTGTCATATACTGTTATATCGTTAGATTTCATGGATTTAAGCTCATAGTTTCACACACAGAGTTGTATCCTAAACTTGGAAGAAGAATGGCACCTACTGTCTAATACAGTGTTATATAGGAAGATCTCATGTAGTTAAGCACATAGTTTCACAAACATTGTTGTATCCTAAATTTGGAAGAAGAATGGCACCTAGTTTCTAATATAGTTTTATATGATAAGTTCCCATGTAGTTAAGCACACAGTTTCACACACGGTGTTGTTTCTTTTTTTTGAAGAAGTTAAGCATGTAGATTCACACACAGTGTTGTATCGTTAGTTTTGATGAAGTTAAGTACGTAGTTTATAATTGAGTGTTATATGGTAAGTTCTCATGTAATTATGCACTTAGTTTCACCACTGTGTTTTATCGCTATTTTTGAAAAAGTTAAGCATATAGTTTCACACACAGAGTTGTATCGTTAGTTTTCATGAAGGTATATACGTAGTTTCTCATATACTGTTATATCGTTAGATTTCATGAATTTAAGCTCATAGTTTCACACACAGAGTTTTATCCTAAACTTGGAAGAAGAATTGAACCTACTGTCTAATACAGTGTTATATAGGAAGATCTCATGTAGTTAAGCACATAGTTTCACAAACAGTGTTGTATCCTAAATTTGGAAGAAGAATGGCACCTAGTTTCTAATACAGTTTTATATGGTAAGTTCTCATGTAGTTAAGCACATAGTTTCGCACACGGTGTTGTATCGTTTGTTTTGAAGAAGTTAAGCATGTAAATTCACACACAGTGTTGTATTGTTAGTTTTGATGAAGTTAAGTACGTAGTTTATAATTGAGTGTTATATGGTAAGTTCCCATGTAGTTATGCACTTAGTTTCACCACAGTGTTTTATCGATAGTTTTGAAGAAGTTAAGCATATAGTTTCACACACAGTGTTGTATCATGAGGTTTGAAGAAGTTAAGCACTTATTTTCACAACGGTGTTGTATCCTTAGTTTCGAAGAAGATAAGCACGTAGTTTCTAAAACAGCATTAAATGTAAATTCCCATGAAGTTAAGACCATAGTTTCACACAGTGTTGTATCGTTAGTTTTGGAGAAGCTAATCATGTAGTTTCACACACAGTGTTGTATCGTTATTTTTGATGAAGTTAAGCACGTAGTTTCTAATATTTATATGGTAAGTTCTCATGTAGTTAATCATATAGTTTCACACACAGTGTTTTATGGTTAGTTCTGAATATGTTAAACATGTAGTTTCACACACAATGTTCTATCATCAGTTTTCATGAAGATAATTACATAGTTTCTCATATAGTGTTATATAGTTAGATTACATGAAGTTAAGCACTAGTTTCACACAGAGTGTTGTATCGTTAGGTTTCATGAAGTTACGTACATAGTTTCTCATATAGTGTTATATAGTTAGATTTCATGAAGTTAAGCACATAATTTCACAATCAGTGTTGTATCGTTAGTTTCGAAGATGATAAGCACATAGGTTCTAATACAGTGTTATATGGTAAGTTATCATTTAGTTTCACACACGGTGTTGTATCATTAGTTTTGAAGAAGTTAAGCACATAGTTTCACACACAGTGTTGTATCCTTATTTATGAAGAAGATAAGCACATAGTTTCTAATACAGTGTTATGTGGTAAGTTCTCATGAAGGTAACCACATATTTTCACACACGGTGTTGTATCGTTAGTTTTGAAGAAGTGAAGCATGTAGGTTCACACACAGTGTTGTATCGTTAGTTTTGAAGATGTTAAGCATGTAGTTTCACACACAGTGTTGTATCGTTAGATTTGAAGAAGCTAAGCATGTATTTTCACACAAAGTGTTGTATCCTTAGTTTTGAAGAAGATAAGCATGCAGTTTCACACACAGTGTAGTGTCATTCGGTTTGAAGTAGTTAAGCATGTAGTTTCAAACACAGTGTTGTGGTAAGTTCTGCAATTAAGCAGTTTAACAGTGTAGTTAGTTTAAAGTAAGCAGGTTTCCACACAGTGTTGTATCGTTAGTTTTCATGAAGTTAAGCATGTAGTTTCAAACACAGTGTTGTGTCGTTAGTTTTCATTATGTTAAGTACATAGTTTCTCATATAGTGTTATATAGTTAGATTTCATGAAGGTAAGCACATAGTTTCACACACAGTGTTGTATCGTTAGTTTGGAAGATGTTCAGCACGTAGTTTCTAAAACAGTGTTACGTGGTAAGCTCTCATGTAGTTATGCGCATAGTTTCAGCACAGTGTTGTATCGTTAGTTTTGAAGAAGGTAAGCATATAGATTCACACACAGTTTTGTATCATTAGTTTTGAAGAAGTTAAGCATGTAGTTTCTCACAGAGTGTTTTATCGTTAGTCTTGAGAAGTTAAGCACATAGTTTCACACGTTGTTGTATCCTTAGTTTCGAAGAAGATAAGTATGTAGTTTCTAAAACAGCGTTATATGGTAAGTTCTCATGAAGTTAAGCACATAATATCACACACAGTGCTGTGTCGTTACTTTTGAAGAAGTTAAGCATGTACTTTCACACACAGAGTTGTATCGTTAGTTTTCATTAAGGTAAGTACGTAGTTTCTCATATAGAGTTATATAGTTAGATTTCATGAAGTTAAACACATAGTTTCACACAGTGTTGTATCGTTAGTTTTGAAAAAGTTAAGCATGTAGTTTCACACACAGTGTTGTATCTTTAGTTTCGAAGAAGATAAGCATGTAGTTTCTAATACACTGTTATATGCTAAGTTCTCATGAAGTTAACCACATAGTTTCACACACAGTGTTGTAACCTTGGTTTTGAAGAAGTTAAGCACGTAGTTTCACACACAGTGTTGTATCGTTAGTTTTGAAGTATTTATGCATGTAATTTCATACACAGTGTTGTATCGTTAGTTTTCAAGAAGTTAAGCATATAGTTTCACACATAGTGTTGTATTGTTTGTTTCGAAGCAGATAATCTCATAGTTTCTATTACAGTGTTATATGGTAAGTTCTCATGAAGTTAACCAAGTAGTTTCACACCGTGTTCTATCGTTAGTTTTGAAGAAGTGAAGCATGTAGTTTCATACTCCGTGTTGTATCGTTAGTTTTGAAAAAGTTAAGTATATAGTTTCTAATAGAGTTTAATATGGTAAGTTCTAATGCAGTTATGCAATTAGATACACACACAGTGTTGTATCGTTAGTTTTGATGAAGTTAACCATGTAGTTTCATATACAGTTTTGTATGGGTAGTTTTAAAGAAGTTAAGCATGTAGTTTTACACACAGTGTTGTATCGTTAGTTTTGAAGGTGTTAAGCACATAGTTTCACACACAGTATTGTATCATTAGTTTCGAAGAAGATAACCACGTAGATTCTAACACAGTGTTATATGGTAAGATCTCATGTAGTTTATCACATATTTTCACACACAGTATTTTATGGTTAGTTCTGAAGAAATTAAGTTTGTAGTTTCACACACAGTGTTTATCATTAGTTTTCATGAAGAAAAATACTTATTTTCTCATGTAGTGTTATATAGTTAGATTTCATGAATTTCAGCCCATAGTTTCACACAATGTGTGGTATCGTTAGTTTTCATGAAGTTAAGTACATAGTTTCTCATGTAGTATTATATAGTTAGATTTCATGAGTTAAGCACGTAGTTTCACTAACAGTGTTGTTTCGTTAGTTTGAAAGATGATAAGCACGTAGTTTAATACAGTGTTATGTGGTAAATTCTCATGAAGTTAAGCACATAGTTTCACACAAAGTGTTGTATCATTAGTTTTGAAGAAGTTAAACACATAGTTTCACAAAAGTGTTGTATCGTTAGTTTTGAAGAAGTTAAGCACGTAGTTTCAGACACAGTGTTATATGGTAAGTTCTCATGTAGTTAAGCACATTATTTCACACGCGGTTTTGTATCGTTGGTTCTGAAGAAGTTAAGCATGTAGTTTCACACACAGTGTTGTATCGTTAGTTTTGAAGAAGATAAGTACGTAGTTTCTCATAGAGTGTTATAATGTAAGTTTTCATGTAGTTATGCACATAGTTTCACACACGGTGTTCTATCGTTAGTTTTGAAGAAGTGAAGCATGCAGTTTCACACACAGTGTTGTATCATAAGTTTCGAAGACGATAAGCACGTAGTTTCTAAAATAGTGTTATATGGTAAGTTCTCGTGAAATTAAGCACATTGTTTCACACACAGTGTTGTATCGTCAGTTTTGAAGAAGTTAAGCACGTAGTTTCTAATACAGTGTTATATGGTAAGTTCTCATATAGTTAATTACATAGTTTCACACACGGTGTTGTATCGTTAGTTTTGAAGAAGTTAAGCATGTCGTTTTACACACAGTGTTGTATCGTTAGTTCTGAAGAAGTTAAGCATGTAGTTTCATACACAGTGTTGTATCGTTATTTTTCATGAAGTTAAGTACGTAGATTCTCATATAGGGTTATATAGTATAATTTTATGAAGTTAAGTCCATAGTTTCACACACAGTGTTGTATCCTTAGTTTTGAAGAAGATAAGCAGGTAGTTTCTAATACAGTTTTATGGGGTAAGTTCTCATGAAGTCAAGCACATAGTTAAACACACAGTGTCGTATCGTTGGTTTTGAAGAACTTAAGCATGTAGTTTCACACAGAGTGTTGTATCATTATTTTTGAAGAAATTAAGCACGTAGTTTCTAACACAGTGTTATATGGTAACTTCTCATGTAGTTAAGCACATAGTTTCACACACGGTGTTCTATCATTAGTTTTGAAGAAGTGAAGCATGTAGTTTCACACACAGTGTTGTATCGTTAGTTTTGAAGAAGTTAAACACATTGTTTCACACACAGTGTTGTGTAATTAGTTTTGAAGAAGTTAAGCATGTACTTTCCCACAAAGTGTTGTATCGTTAGTTTTCATGAAGGTAAGTACGTAGTTTCTCATATAGAGTTATATAGTTAGATTTCATGAAGTTTAGCTCATAGTTTCACACACAGTTTTTTATCGTTAGTTTTGAAGATGTTAAGTATGTAGTTTCACACACCGTGTTGTATCATTAGTTTTGAAAAAGTTAAGCATGTAGTTTCCCACACCGTGTTGTATCGTTAGTTTTGATGAAGTTAAGTAGGTAGTTTCTTTTTTTTTTTTGACAAAATTTTTTTATTTTATTTTCCAGTTTAAATTTGGATAAGAATCAAGGTTGCTTCACAAGTCAGTTCCAGGTGCCTCTCCCATTCCCTCCCTTCCTCCCGTGCCCTCCCCCGCCCATTATCCCCTCATTTCTCCAGGGAGGGTGAGGCCCTCCATGGGGGTGTCCATAGTGTGTCATTTCATATAGGGCAGGGCCTAGACCCCTTCCCAAGGGTTCAGGGTGAGAGTGCACCTCACATTGTTCTATTGGAGTCCAAAGTCCGTGTGTATACTTGGGATGGGTACTGATCTGCTGTCCAAGGCTCAATAGAATCCCTAGGCCTCTTCACTGACACCCAGATTCAGGGGGTCTTGATCAGTCCCATGCTGGCTTCCCAGGCTAATGCCTGGGATTCAAGAGTTAACCTTTGTCTGGTCAGCTGTTTCTGGGGGTTAGACCAGCCCAGTCTTAATCCCTTTGATCATCAGTCCTCCCTCTCTGTTACTGGCTTTCTTGAGTTCAGCTCAGTACTTAACCAAGGGAGTCTGCTTCTTTTTCGATCAGCCACTAAATAAAGTTTCTGTTTCCCAGACTCTCTGGCCATAGGATTGTAGGC
Source organism: Mesocricetus auratus (assembly GCF_017639785.1). NCBI lineage: Eukaryota > Metazoa > Chordata > Mammalia > Rodentia > Cricetidae > Mesocricetus > Mesocricetus auratus. Next base: position 38,169 of record NW_024430359.1, read on the forward strand.
TGGCACTCCCCAGATCTAAGTCTAAAATCCATATATGAGAGAGTACATGCCATGTTTCTCTTTTTGTGACTGGGTTACCTCACTCAGGATGGTTTCTTCTAGTGTCATCCATTTGCCTGCGAATCTCATGATTCCATTATTTTTTCTGCTGAATAGTACTCCATTGTGTAGATGTACCACATTTTCTCTATCCACTCTTCAGGTGAGGGACATCTAGGTTGCTTCCACGTTCTGGCAATTACAAATAAAGCTGCTATGAACATAGTGGAACAGACATCTTTGTTGTATGAATGGGCATCTTTTGGATATATGCCTAAGAGTGGAGTTGCTGGGTCTTGTGGTAGGTTTATTCCCATTTTTCTGAGGAATCTCCACACTGATTTCCAAAGTGGCTGAACCAGTTGGCACTCCCACCAGCAATGGAGGAGTGTCCCCCTTTCACCACATCCTCTCCAGCATAAATTGTCATTGGTGTTTTTGATTTTAGCCATTCTGACAGGGGTGAGATGGTATCTGAGAGTTGTTTTGATTTGCATTTCCCGGATGGCTAAGGATGTTGAGCACTTTCTCAAGTGCCTCTCAGCCATTTTAGACTCCTCTATTGAAAACTCTCTATTTAGTTCTGCAGCCCACTTTTTAATAGGGTCCTTTGGTGTTTTGGAGACTTGCTTCTTGAGTTCTTTGTAAATTTTGGAGATCAACCCTCTGTCAGATGTGGGATTAGTGAATATTTTTCCCATTCTGTGGGCTGCCTTTTTGTCTTGCTGACTGTGTCCTTTGCCTTACAGAAGCTTCTCAGTTTCAGTAGGTCCCATTTATTAATTGTTGATCTTACTGCCTGTGCTACTGGTGTTATGTTCAGGAAGCTGTCTCCTGTACCAATTCGTTCAAGGGTACCACCCACTTTCTCTTCTAAGAGGTTCAGTGTGGCTGGATTTATGTTGAGGTCTTTGATCCATTTGGACTTAAGTTTTGTGCATGGCGATAAACATGGATCGATCTGCATTCTTCTACATGCCAGTCTCCAATTATGCCAGCACCATTTGTTGAAGATGCTTTCTTTATTCCATTGTATATTTTTAGCTTCTTTGTCAAAGATCAGATGTTCGTACGTGTGTGGGTTAATACCCGGGTTTTCAATTCGATTCCATTGGTCTACCTGTCTATTTTTGTGCCAATACCAAGCTGTTTTCAGGACTATAGCTCTATAATAGAGCTTGAGGTCAGGGATGGTGATGCCTCCGGACGTTGCCTTGTTGAACAGGGTTGTTTTGGCTATCCTGGGTCTTTTGTTTTTCCATACAAAATTGATTATTGTTCTTTCAAGGTCTGTGAAGAATTGTGCTGGGATTTTAATGGGGATAGCATTGAATCTGTAGATTGCTTTTGGCAGGATTGCCATTTTTACTACATTGATCCTACCTATCCAAGAGCATGGGAGATCTTTCCATTTTCTGAGGGCTTCTTTAATTTCTTTCTTTAAAGATTCAAAGTTCTTACGATACAGGTCTTTCACTTGTTTGGTTAGCGTTACCCCAAGGTATTTTATGTTGTTTGTGGCAATTGTAAAGGGTGATGTTTCTCTGATTTCTCTTTCAGCCCTTTTATCATCTGTATATAGTAGGGCTACTGACTTTCTTGAGTTGATCTTGTAACCTGCCACTTTGCTGAAGGTGTTAATCAGCTGTAAGAGTTCCCTGGTAGAGTTCTTTGGGTCATTGATGTAAACTATCATATCGTCTGCAAACAGTGAAAGTTTGACTTCTTCCTTCCCAATTTGTATCCCCTTGATCCCCCTTTGTTGTCGTATGGCAATAGCTAGAACTTCAAGTACCATGTTGAAAAGGTATGGAGAGAGTGGACAGCCTTGTTTTGTTCCTGATTTTAGAGGAATTGCGTTGAGTTTCTGTCCATTTAGTTTGATGTTGGCTGTTGGTTTACTGTATATGGCTTTTATTATGTTTAAGTATGTCCCTGTTATCCCAGATCTCTCCAAGACCTTTATCATGAAGGGGTGTTGGATTTTGTCAAAGGCTTTTTCAGCATCTAGTGAGATGATCATGTGATTTTTGTTTTTCAGCTTGTTTATATGGTGGATTACGTTGATGGATTTTCGTATGTTGAACCATCCCTGCATCCCTGGGATGAAACCTACTTGATCGTGGTGAATGATTGTTTTGATGTGTTCTTGGATCCGATTTGCCAGTATTTTATTGAGTATTTTTGCATCAATGTTCATGAGGGATATTGGTCTGAAGTTCTCTTTCTTGGTTGTATCTTTGTGTGGCTTGGGGATCAAGGTTATTGAAGCCTCATAGAAAGAGTTTGGCAAAGACCCTTCTGCTTCTATTGTGTGGAACACTTTGAGAAGAATTGGTATAAGCTGTTCTTTGAATTTGTGGTAGAATTCTGCACTGAGGCCATCTGGACCTGGACTTTTTTTGGTTGGGAGACTTTTGATGACAGCTTCTATTTCCATAGGGGTTATAGGTCTATTTAAATTGCTTATCTGTTCTTGATTTAGTTTTGGCAAATGATAGCTGTCAGGAAGTCATCCATTTCCTTTAAATTTTCGAATTTTGTGGAGTACAGGTTTTCAAAGTATGACCTAATGATTCTCTGGATTTCCTCAGAGTCTGTTGTTATGTCCCCCTTTTCATTTCTGATTTTGTTAATTTGCGTGTTCACTCTCTGCTGTTTGGTAAGTTTGGACAAAGGTTTGTCTATCTTGTTGATTTTCTCAAAGAACCAACTCTTCGTTGCATTGATTCTTTGTATTGTTTTCCTGGTTTCTACTTTGTTGATTTCAGCCCTCAATTTGATTATTTCCTGGCGTCTACTCCTCCTGGGGGAGTTTGCTTCTTTGTGTTCTAGAGCTTTTAGCTGTGATGTTAATTCTCTGGTATAACTGTTTTCCTGTTTCTTCATGTGAGCACTTAGTGCTATGAACTTCCCCCGTAGCACTGCTTTCAAAGTGTCCCATAGGTTTGGGTATGTTGTGTCTTCATTCTCATTGAATTCGAGGAAGTCTTTAATTTCTTTTTTTATTTCCTCTTTGACCCAGGGATGGTGCAGTTGAGCATTATTCAATTTCCATGAGTTTGTAGGTTTTCTGCAATTTGTGTTGTTGTTGAATTCTAATTTTAAGGCATGGTGGTCTGATAAGATGCATGGAGTTATTCCAATGTTTTTGTAGCTGCTGAGGTTTGATATGTTGCCAAGTATGTGGTCGATTTTTGAGAAGGTTCCATGTGGTGGTGAGAAGAAGGTATATTCTTTTTTATGTGGATGAAATGTTCTATAGATATCTGTTAATCCCAGTTGGGTCATTACTTCTATTAGACCCTTTGCTTCTTTGTTGAGTTTCTGTCTGGTATTCTTGTCTAGTGGTGAGAGTGGTGTGTTGAAATCTCCCACTATAACTGTGTGGGGCTTTAGATGAGATTTAAGTTCTAATAATGTTTCTTTAACGAATGTGGATGCCTTTGTATTGGGGGCATAGATGTTCAGGATAGACACTTCATCTTGGTGGGTTTCACCTGTGATGAGTATGTAATGACCTCCTTCATCTCTTTTGATTGATTTTATTTTAAAGTCTAGTTTGTTAGATATTAGGATTGCTACCCCTGCTTGTTTCTTGGGTCCATTTGATTGAAAAATTTTTCCCAACCTTTAACTCTCAAGTAATGTCTGTCTTTGAGGGTGAGGTGTGTTTCTTGTATGCAGCAGAAGGAAGGGTTCTGTCTTCGAATCCATTCTGCTAGTCTGTGTCTTTTTATGGGTGAGTTAAGGCCGTTAATATTGAGGGATATTAATGACCATTGATTGCTCATCCTTCTTCGATTTGCGATGGTTGTTTTTGGTGGAATTATGGGTGGAATTTCACCCCTTTGTTCTTTTGGCTGTTGGTAGAGAGGGATTCTCTAATGCTTATGTTTTCTGGTTGTAGTTAGCTTCCTTGGGTTGGAGTTTTCCTTCCAAAATTTTCTGTAGGGCTGGGTTAGTGGACACATATTGGTTGAATCTAGTTTTGTCATGGAATATCTTGTTTTCTCCGTCTATAGTGATTGAGAGCTTTGCCGGGTATAGTAGTCTGGGCTGGCATCCATGGTCTCTTAGTGTAGGTAGAATATCTATCCAGGACCTTCTGGCTTTCAGAGTTTCCATGGAGAAATCAGGTGTAATTCTGATAGGTCTGCCTTTATATGTTACTTGACCTTTTTCCTTAGCTGCTCTTAATATTCTTTCTTTATTCTGTATGTTTGGGGTCTTGATTATTATGTGGCGAGGGGATTTTTTTGTGGTCCACTCTATTTGGTGTTCTGTAGGCTTCTTGTACCTTCATTGGCATGTCTTTCTTAAGGTTGGGATAGTTTTCTTCTATGATTTTGTTGAATATGCCTTCTGCCCCTTTGAGGTGGATTTCTTCTCCTTCTTCTATACCTATTATTCTTAGGTTTGGTCTTTTCATGGTGTCCCATAATTCCTGGATGTTTTGTGTTAAGGATTTGTTGGATTTAAGGTTTTCTTTGGTTGATAAATCCATTTCTCCTAATGTATCTTCAACACTTGAGATTCTCTCTTCCATCTCTTCTATTCTGTTGGTAATGCTTGTATTGGTAGTGCCTGACTGTTTGTCCAGCTTTTCTATTTTCTGCCTTTCTTCAGATTGTGTTTTTTTAGTGTCTCTATTTCAGTTTTCAACCCTTGCAGCGTTTGCATTGCTTCTTGCAATTTTCTGTTTATCTGTTCGTCCGTTTGTTGCCTTTTATGAATTTTTTGGTTTGTTCTTTCTTCCATTTCTTGCATTTTTTGGTTTGCTTTTTGTTCCATTTCTTGGATTTTGTGCTTTGTTTCTTCTTCCATTTCCTGCCTTTTTTGGTATGTTTCTTCTTCAAATTCTTGCATTTTTTGCTTTGCTTTTTCTTCCATTTCTTGCATTTTTTGCTTCATTTCTTCTTCCATTTTGTGCCTTTTTTGGTTTGTTTTTTCTTCCAATTCTTGCATTTTTTGGTTTGTTTTTTCTTCCATTTCTTGCATTTTTTGGTTTGTTTTTTCTTCCATTTCTTTGAGGGATTTTCCAATATCCTCTTTTAGGGCCTCTATCATTTTCATGAAAGTGCTTTTAAGGTCGTTCTCTTCTGCTTCCTTCGCGTTAGAATATTGGGGTCTTGCTGGTGTGGAGTCTCTAGAATCTGGCGGTGTCATATTTGTTTTTCTGTTGCTGACTGTGTTTTTGTATTGTCTCTTTCCCATCTCTTCTCCTAGTGGGTGCAGAAAGAGCCCCTTCCTGGTCTGGGGACCAGAGTTCCCTTTGGTGGGTGCTAGTAAATCCAGTAATCTGGTGGTTCTTCTATACCTTGTCCAAATGCTGGTCCGTGGGTGGAGAAGAAGAACAGGAATCTGGGGCGCTTAGCCTCCTACCTGGTCCCCTGGACCCTATGCTGGGTCCTGTTGTACCTGATCCGGAACAGCTAATCCCCTGGTCTCCCTGGCTCCTGTAGTTTCCTGGTCTCTTTGGTGGGAGAGAAGATCTGGAGTCTGGGGTGCTTTGCTCCCGCCGGGATTGGGAGCTCTGTGCAGTTCCCAGGCGATCTGCAGGCTCTGGAACACAGGCCGGGAGGCCGGCCTGTTTACCTGATGCTGCTGCAGGAACTGCTGCTTCCCTGTATTCCCAGCCTCCTCTCGTTTCCTGGTCTCGTTGGTGGGAGAGAAGATCTGGAGTCTGGGGTGCTTGGTTCCCGCCGGTATTGGGAGCTCTGTGCAGTTCCCAGGTGATCTGCAGGCTCATATTGTGCTATATAGTTAGATTTCATGAAGTTAAGCACATAGTTTCACACACAGTGTTGTATAGTTAGTTTTGAAGATGTTAACCATGTAGTTTCACACACAGTTTTGTATCATTAGTTTTGAAGAAGTTAAGCATGTAGTTTCACACATAGTGTTGTTTCATTAGTTTTGAGGAAGTTAAGCATGTAGTTTCACACACAGTGTTGTATCGTGGTTTTGGAGATGTTAAGCACATAATTTCACACGCAGTGTTGAATCCTTAGTTTCAAAGAAGATAAGCACGTAGTTTACAAAAAAAAAGTTATATGGTAAGTTCTCATGAGGTTAAGCACATAGTTTCACACACAGTGTTGTGTTGTTACTTTTGAAGAAGTTATGGATGTGGTTTAACACACAGTGCTGTATCGATAGCTGTCATGAAGGTAAATACGCAGTTTCTCTTATAGAGTTATATAGTTAGATTTCATGAACTTAAGCACATAATTTCACATGCAGTGTTGTATCGTTAGTTTCAAAGAAGGTAACAACGCAGTTGCTAATACAGTGTTATATGGTAAGGTCTCATGATGTTAAGCACATAGTTTCACCACTTTTGTATCGTTAGTTTTGAAGAAGTTAAGCATGTAGTTTCACACACCGTGTTGTATCGTTAGTTTTGAAGAAGTGAAGCATGTAGTTTCACACACAGTGTTCTACCGTTAGTTTTCATGAAGTAAAGGACGAATTTTCTCATATAGTGTTATATAGTTAGATTTCTTGAAGTTAAACACATATTTTCACACACAGTGTTGTATCGTTATTTTCGAAGAAGATAAGCACGTAGTTTCTAATACAGTGTTATATGGTAAGTTCTTATGTAGTTAATCACATAGTTTCACACACAGTGTTCTATAGTTAGTTTTCATGAAGAGAAGTACTTAGTTTCTCATATAGTGTTATATAGTTTGATTTCATGCAGTTAAGCACATAGTTTCACACAGTGTTGTATTGTTAGTTTTAATGAAGTTAAGTACATAGTTTCTCATATATTGTTATATAGTTAGATTTCATGAAGTAAAGCACATAGGTTCACAAACAGTATTTTATCTTTAGTTTCAAAGACGATTAGCTCGTAGTTTCTAATACAGTGTTAAATGGTAAGGTCTCATGAAGTTAAGCACATATTTTCACACACAGTGTTGTATCGTTAGTTTTGGAGGAGTTAATCACATAGTTTCTAATACTGTGTTATATGGTAAGTTCTCATGTAGTTAAGTACATAGATTCACATACGGTGTTTTGAAGAACTGAAGCATGTAGTTTCACACACAGTGTTGCTTCGTTATTTTTGAACAAGTTAAGCACATAGTTTCACACACAGTGTTGTATCGTTAGTTTTCATGATGTTAAGTACATAGTTTCTCATATAGTGTTATATAGTTAGATTTCATGAAGTTAAGCGCATAGTTTCACACACAGTGTGGTATCTTTTTTTTCCAAGACGATATGAACTTAGTTTCTAATACAGTGTTATATGGTAATGTTTCATGAAGTTAAGCAAATTGTTTCACACAGTGTTGTATCGTTAGTTTTGAAGAAGTTAAGCATGTAGTTTCACACAGAGTTTGGTATCATTAGTTTTGAACAAGTTAAGCACGTTGTTTGTAATATAGTGTTATATGGTAAGTTCTCATTTAGTTAAGTACATAGTTTCACACACAGTGTTGTATCGTTATTTTTGAAGATGTTAAGCACATAGTTTTACATACTGTGTTGAATAGTTAGTTTTGATGAAGTTAAGTATGTAGTTTCTCATATAGTGCTATATTGTTAGATTTCATGAAGTTAAGCACATAGATTCACAAACAGTGATGTATCCATAGTTTCGAAAAAAGAAAAACACCTAGATTCTAATACAGTGTTATATGGTAAGTTCTCATGTAGTTAAGCACATAGTTTCACACACAGGGTTGTATCGTTAGATTTGAAGAAGTTAAGCATGTAGTTTCACACAGTGTTGTATTGTTAGTTTTCATGTAGTTAATCACATAGTTACACACACAGTGTTTAATCGTTAGTTCTGAAGAAGTTAAGCATGTAGTTTCACAGACAGTGTAGTGTCGCTAGTTTTGAAGACGTTAAGCATGTAGTTTCACACACAGTGTTGTATCGTTAGTTTTCATGATGTTAAGTACTTAGTTTCTCATATGGTGTTATATAGTTAGATTTCATGAAGTTAAGCACATAATTTCACACACAGTGTTGTATCGTTAGTTTTCATGAAGTTAAGTACATAGTGTCTCATATAGTGTTATATAGTTAGAATTCATGAAGTTAAGCACATAGTTTCACACACAGTGTTGTATATTGTTAGTTATGAAGAGGATAAGCTCATAGGTTCTAATCCAGTGTTTTATGGTAAGTTCGCATGAAGTTAAGCACATAGTTTCACACACAGTGTTGTATTGTTAGTTTTGAAGAAGTCAAGCACACAGTTTCACACGCAGTGTTGTATCATTAGTTTTGAAGAATTTAAGCATGTAATTTCACAGTGTTTTATCGTTAGTTTTGAAGAAGTTAAGCACCTAGTTTCTAATACAGTGTTATATGGTAAGTTCTCCTGAAGTTAAGCACAATGTTTCATGAACAGTGTTGTATCTTTAGTTTTCAAGAGGTTAAGCACGTAGTTTTACATACTGTGTTGTATAGTTAGTTTTCATGAAGTTAAGTACGTAGTTTCTCTTATAGTGCTATATAATTAGATTTCATGAAGTTAAGCACTTAGTTTCACACACAGTGTTTTATCGTTAGTTTCGAAGAAGATAAGCACTTAGTTTCTAATACAGTGTTATGTGGTAAGTTCTCCTGAAGATAATCACATAGTTTCACACCCAGTGAGTCTCTTTAGTTTTGAAGAATTTAAACACACAGTGTTGTATCATTAGTTTGGAAGATGTTAAGCACGTAGTTTCTAATACAGTGTTATATGGTAAGTTCTCATGTAGTTAAGTACATAGTTTCACACACGGTGTTGTATCCTTAGTTTTGAAGCAGATAAGCACGTAATTTCTAATATAGTGTTATATGGTAAGTTCTCATGTAGTTAATCACACAGTTTCACCCACAGTGTTTTTTCGTTAGTTCTGAAGCAGTTAAGCATGTATTTTAACACTCCGTGTTCTCCCGTTAGTTTTCATGAACATAAGTAAGTAGTATCTCATATAGTGTTATTTAGTTAGATTTCTGAAGTTAAGCGCATAGTTTCACACACAGTGTTAAATCCTAAATTTCGACGAAGAAAAGCACCTAGTTTCTAATACACTTTATGTGGTAAATTCTCATGAAGTTAAGCACATAGTTTAACAAGTGTTGTATCGTTAGTTTTGAAGAGGTTAAGCACGTAGTTTTACCTACTGTGTTGTATAGTTAGTTTTCATGAAGTTAAGTACGTAGTTTCTCTTATAGTGCTATATAGTTAGACTTCATGAATTTAAGCACATAGTTTCACACACAGTGTTTTATCGTTAGTTTCGAAGAAGATAACCACCTAGTTTCTAATACAGTGTTATGTGGTAAGTTCTCCTGAAGTTAAGGCCATAGTTTCACTCACAGTGAGTATCTTTAGTTTTAAAGAAGTTAAGCGTTTAGTTTCACACACAGTGTTGTATCCTAAATTTCGACGAAGAAAAGCACATAGTTTCTAATACACTTTATGTGGTAAATTCTCATGAAGTTAAGCACATAGTTTAACACAGTGTTGTATCGTTAGTTTTGAAGAAGTTAACCATGTAGTTTCACACACAGTGTTGAATCATTAGTTTTGAAACAGTTACGCACATAGTTTCTAATACAGTTTTATATGGTTAGTTCTTATGTAGTTAATCACATAGTTTCACACAGTGTTTTATCGTTAGGTCTGAGTGTTAAGCACGTAGTTTCACACATAGTGTTGTATCATTAGTTTTCATGAATTTAAGTATATAGTTTCTCATATAGTGTTATATCGTTAGATTTCATGAATTTAAGCTCATAGTTTCACAAACAGTGTTGTATCCTAAACATGGAAGAAGAATTGAACCTACTGTCTAATACAGTGTTATATAGGAAGATCTCATGTCGTTACACACATAGTTTCACAAACAGTGTTGTATCCTAAATTTGGAAGAAGAATGGCACCTAGTTTCTAATACAGTTTTATATGGTAAGTTCTCATGTAGTTAAGCACATAGTTTCACACACGGTGTTGTATCGTTTGTTTTGAAGAAGTTAAGCATGTAAATTCACACACAGTGTTGTATCCTTAGTTTTGATGAAGTTAAGTAAGTAGTTTATAATTGAGTGTTATATGGTAAGTTCCCATGTAGTTATGCACTTAGTTTCACCACAGTGTTTTATCGTTAGTTTTGAAGAAGTTAAGCACATATTTCCACAACGGTGTTGTATCCTTAGTTTTGAAGAAGATAAGCACGTAGTCTCTAAAACAGCATTAAATGTAAATTCCCATGAAGTTAAGACCATAGTTTCACACAGTGTTGTATCTTTCGTTTTGAAGAAGCTAAGCATGTGGTTTCACACACAGTGTTTTATCGTTATTTTTGAAGAAGTTAAGCACGTAGTTTCTAATACTTATATGGTAAGTTCTCATGTAGTTAATCAAATAGTTTCACACACAGTGTTTTATGGCTAGTTCTGAATATTTTAAACATGTAGTTTCACGCACAGTGTTCTATCATCAGTTTTCATGAAGATAATTACATAGTTTCTCATATAGTATTTACCTGATGCTCCCGCCGGGATTGGGAGCTCTGTGCAGTTCCCAGTTGATCTGCAGGCTCTGGAACACAGGCCGGGAAGCTGGCCTGTTTACCTGATGATGTCAGAGGGACAGCTACTTCCCTGTGCTCCCAGCCTTCTCTAGTTTCCTGGACTCGTTGGTGGGAGAGAAGATCTGGAGTCTGGGGTGCTTGGCTCCCACCGGGATTGGGAGCTCTGTGCAGTTCCCAGTTGATCTGCAGGCTCTGGAACACAGGCCGGGAAGCTGGCCTGTTTACCTGATGCTCCCGCCGGGATTGGGAGCTCTGTGCAGTTCCCATGCGATCTGCAGGCTCTGGAACACAGGCCGGGAAGCTGGCCTGTTTACCTGATGCTCCCATCGGGATTGGGAGCTCTGGGCAGTTCCCAGGCAATCTGCAGGCTCTGGAACACAGGCCAGGAAACCGGCCTGTTTACCTGATGATGCCAGAGGGACAGCTACTTCCCTATGCTCCCAGCCTTCTCTAGTTTCCTGGACTCGTTGGTGGGAGAGAAGATCTGGAGTCTGGGGTGCTTGGTTCCTGCCGGGATTGGGAGCTCTGTGCAGTTCCAAGGCGATCTGCAGGCTCTGGAACACAGGTCGGGAAGCTGGCCTGTTTACCTGATGCTCCCGCCGGGATTGGGAGCTCTGTGCAGTTCCCAGGCGATCTGCAGGCTCTGGAACACAGGCCGGGAAGCTGGCCTGTTTACCTGATGCTCCCACCGGGATTGTGAGCTCTGTGCAGTTCCCAGGCGATCTGCAGGCTCTGGAACACAGGCCGGGAAGCCGGCCTGTTTACCTGATGATGCCAGAGGGACAGCTCCGTAGTTTCTCATATAGTGTTATATAGTTAGATTTCATGACGTTAAGCACATAGTTTCCCACACAGTGTTATATCGTTAGTTTTGAAGAAGTTAAGGATGTAGTTTCACACACAGTGTTCTGTCGTTAGTTTTCATGAAGATAAGTACGTAGTTTCTCATATAGTGTTATATAGTTAGATTTCATGACGTTAAGCACATAATTTCACAAACAGTGTTGTATCATTAGTTTCGAGGATGATAAGCACGTAGGTTCTAATAGAGTGTTATATGGTAAGTTCTCATATAGTTTCACACACGGTGTTTTATCGTTAGTTTTGAAGAAGTTAAGCACATAGTTTCACACACAGTGTTGTATCCTTAGTTTCAAACAAGATAAGCACGTAGTTTCTAATACATTGTTATGTGGCAAGTTCTCATGAAGTTAACCACATAATTTCACATAGTTTTGTATCGTTAGTTTTGAAGAAGTTAAGCATGCAGTTTCACACACAGTGTTGTATCGTTATTTTGAAGAAGTTAAGGACATAGTTTCCCATACAGTGTTATATGGTAAGTTCTCATGTAGTTAATCACATAGTTTCACACACAGTGTTTTATGGTTAGTTCTGAAGAAGTTAAGAATATAGTTTCACACACAGTGTTCTAACGTCAGTTTTCATGAAGATTAGTACATAGTTACTAATATAGTGTTATATAGTTAGATTTCATGAAGTTAAGCACTAGTTTCACACAGAGTGTTGTATGGTTAGTTTCCATGAAGTTACCTACATAGTTTCTCATATAGTGTTATATGGTTAGATTTAATGAAGATACAACACGATGTGGAAACCACATGCTTAACTTTTTCAAAACTAATGATACAAAACTGTGTGTTAAACTACATACTTCACTTCTTCAAAACTAATGATACAACACCGTGTGGAACTAGGTGGTTACCATCATGAGAACTTACCACATAACACTGTGTTAGAAACTTTGTGCTTATCTTCTTCGAAAGAAAGGATACAACACTGTGTGTGAAACTATGTGCTTAAGTTCTTCAAAACTAACGATACAACACCGTGTGTGAAACTACATGAGAACTTACAAAATAATACTGTATTAGAACCTAAACGTGCTTATCATCTTCAAAACTAAAGATACAACACTGTTTGTGAAATTATGTACTTAACTTCATGAAATCGAACTACATAACACTATATGAGAAACTATGTATGTAACTTCATGAAAACTAACGATTCAACACTCTGGGTGAAACAAGTGCTTAACTTCATGAAATCTAACTATATAACACTATACGAGAAACTATGTACTCATCTTCATGAAAACTGACGATAGAACACTGTGTGTGAAACTATGTGATTATCTACATGAGAACTTACCATATAACACTGTATTCGAAACTACGTGCTTAACTTCTTCTAAAATAACGATACAACACTGTGTGTGAAACTACATGCTTAACATCTTCAAAACTAACGATACAACACTGTGTGTGAATCTATGTGCTTAACTTCATGAGATCTTACCATATACCACTGTATTAGAATCTACGTACTTAACTTCACCAAAACTAATGATACAACACGGTTTGGGAACCTACATGCTTAAGTTTTTCAAAACTAATGGTACAAAACTGCGTGTGAAACTACATGCTTAACATCTTCAAAACTAAGGATACAACACTGGGTGTGAAACTATGTGCTTAACTTCATGAAATCTAACTATATAACACTATATGAGAAACTTCATAGTGAACATCATGAAAACTAACGATACAACACTGTGTTTGAAACTACATACTTAACTACTTCAAAACTAATAACATTACACTGTGTGTGAAACTACATGCTTAACTTCTTCAAAACTAATGATGCAACACTGTGTGAAACTAATTGCATAACTACATTAGAACTTACCGTGTAACACTCTATTAGAAACCACATGCTTAACTTTTTCAAATCTAACGATACAAACCGGTGTATGAAACTACATGCTTAACTTCTTCAAAACTAACGATACAACACGGTGTGAAATTATGAGGTTAACTTTATGAGAACTTACCATATAACACTGTATTAGGAACTATGTGCTTATCTGCTTCGAACTAACAATAAAACACTGTGGGAGAAACTATGTGCTTAACTACTTCAAAACTAACGATACAACACTATGTATGAAACTACTTGCTCAACTTCTTCAAAACTAACGATACAAAACTGTGTGTGAAACTACATGCTTAACCTCTTCAAAACTAACGATACAACACTATGTGTGAAACTACATGCTTCACTTCTTCAAAACTAACGATACAACACCGTGTGTGAAACGATGTGCTTAACTACGTGAGAACTCACCATATAACACTGTATTAGAAACTAGGTGCTTAACTTCTTCAAACCTAACGATACAACACTTGTGTGATACAATGTGCTTTACTTCTTCAAAACTAACGATACAACACATTGCGTGAAACTACATGACAACTTACCATATAACACTGTATTAGAAACTATTTGCTTATCATCTTTGAAACTAACGACACAAATCTGTTTCTGAAATTAGGTGGTTAACTTCAATCTAACTATATAACACTATATGAGAAACTACATACTTATCTTCATGAAAACTGACGATAGAACACTGTGTGAGAAACTACATGCTTAACTTCTTCAGAACAAACCATAAAATACTGTGTGTGAAACTATGTGATCATCTGCATGAGAACTTACCATATAACACTGTATTAGAAACTACGTGCTTATCTTCTTCAAAACTATCCATAGAACACTTTTAGTGAAATTATGTGCTTAACTTTATGATAACTTACCATATAACACTGTATTAGAAACTACTTGCTTATCTTCTTCGAAACTAACGATACAACACTAAGTGTGAAACTATGTGCTTAACTGCATGAGATATTACCATCTAAAACTCTATTAGAAACTACGTATTTAACTTCTTCAAAACTAACGATACAACACGGTGTGTGACACTATATCCTTAACTTCTTCAAATCTAATGATACGAAACTGTGTGTGAATCCACAGGCTTAACATCTTCAAAACTAACGAAACAACACTGTGTGTGAAACTGTGTGCTTAACTTCATGAAAAATTACCAAATAACACTGTATTAGAAACTACGTGCATATCTTCTTCGAAAATAGATACCACACTGTGTGTGAAACTATGTGCTTAACTTCATGAAAGCATACAATATAACACTATATGAGAAACTACATACTTAACTTCATGAAAACTAACGATACAACACTGTGTGTGAGACTACATGCTTAACTTCTTCAAAACTAAAGATACAATACTGTGCGTGAAACAATGTGCTTAACTTCATGAGAACTTACCATATAACACTGTATTAGAAACTACATGCTTATCTTTCTCGAAACTAACGATAGAACACTGTGCGTGTAACTATGTGCTTAACATCATGAAATCTAACTATATAACACTATATGAGAAACTATGTACTTAAGTTCATGAAAACTAACGATACAACACTGTGTGTGAAACTATAGGCTTAACTTCATGAAATCTAACTATATAACACTATATGAGAAACTAGGTACTTAACTTCATGAATACTACCGTTACAACACTGTGTGTGAAACTACATGCTTACCTTCTTCAGGACTAACGATACAACACTGTGTGTGAAACTATGTGCTTAACTTCTTCAAAACTAACGCTACAAAACTGTGTGTGAAACTACATATTTAACTTCTTAAAAACTAACGATACAACACTGTGTGTGAAACTATGTGCTTAACTTCATGAAATCTTACCATATAATACTGTATTAGAAATTACTTACATATATTCTTCGAATATAAAGATACCACACTGTGAGTGAAACTATGTGGTTAACATCATGAAATCTTACTATATAAAAGTATATGAGAAACTACGTACTTAACTTCATGAAATGTAACGATACAACACTGTGTGTGAAACTACCTGCTTAACTTCTTCAAAACTAACGATACAACACTGTGTGTGAAACTACAAGCTTCACTTCTTCAAAACTAACGATACAACAACTTATGTGACTCTATGTGCTTAACTACATGAGAACTTACCATATAACACTGTATTAGAAACTACGTGCTTAACTTCTTCAAAACTAACGATACAGCAAGGTGTGTGAAACTACACGCTTAACATCTTGAAAACTAACGATACAATACCGTGTGTTAAACTAAGTGCTTACCTACATGAGTACGGACCGTATAACACTGTATTAGAAACTACGTGCTTAACTTCTTCAAAACTAACGATACAAAACTGTGTGTGTAACTACATGCTTATGTTCTTTAAAACTAACGATACAACACTGTGTGTGGAACTATGTGCTTAACTACATGAAATCTTACCATATAATACTGTGTAAGAACCTAAGTACGTAAAATTCTTCGAAAATAAAGGTACCATACTTTGAGTGAAACTAAGTGCTTGACTTCATGAAATCTAACAATACAACACTGTGTGTGAAACTAAGTCCTTTACTTCTTCAAAATTAACGATGCAACACTGTGTGTGAAACTACATGCTTAACTTCTTCAAACTAACGATACAACACTGTGTATGAAACTACATGCTAAACTTCTTTAAAAGTAACGATACAACACTCTGTGTGAAAGTACATGTTTCTCTTCTTCAAAACTAACGATACAACACCGAGTGCGAAACTATGTGTTAACTTCATGAGAACTTACCATATAACACTGTACTAGAAACTACGTGCTTAACTTCTTCAAAACTAATGATACAACACTGTGTGTGAAACTATGTGCTTAACTACATGAGAAGTTACCATATAACACTGTATTAGAAACTACGTGCTTAACTTCTTCAAAACTAACGATACAACACTGTGTGTGAAACTACGTGCTTAACATCTTCATCTCTAACGAGCGAACACTCTGGTGAAACTACATGATTAACCTCTTCAAAACTAAAGATACAACACTGTGTGTGAATCTACGTGCTTCAATTCTTCAAAACTAGCGATACAACACCGTGTGTGAAACTATGTGGTTAACTCAATGAGAACTTAACACTTAACGCTGTATTAGAAACTACGTGCTTATCTTCTTCGAAACTAAGGAAACAACATTGTGTGTGAAACTATGTGCTTAACTTCTTCAAAACTTACGATGCAACACTGTGTGTGAAACTACATGCTTCACTTCTTCAAAACTAACGATAGAACACCGTGTGTGAAGCTACACAAGAACTTACCGTATAACACTGTATTAGAAACTACGTGCTTATCATCTTTGAAAATAAAGATACAACACTGTTTCAGAAAATAAGTGCTTAACTTCATGAAATCTAACTATATAACACTATATGAGAAACTATGTACTAAACTTCATGAAAACTAACGATACAACACTCTGTGTGAAACTAATGCTTAAATTCATAAAATCTAACTATATAACACTATATGAGAAAATACGTTCTTTTCTTCATGAAAACTGGCGATAGAACACTGTGTGAGAAACTACATGCTTCACTTCTTCAGAACTAACCATAAAATACTGCGTGTGAAACTATGAGATAAACTACATGATAACTTACCATATAACACTGTATTAGAAACTACGTGCTTAACTTCTTCAAAACTAACGATACAACACTGTGTGTGAAACTACATGAGAACTTACCATATAATACTCTATTAGAAACTACGTGCTTATCTTCGAAACTAAGGATACGATACTGTGTGTGAAACTAAGTGCTTAACTTCTTCAAAACTAACGATACAAAACTGTGTGTGAAACTACATGCTTAACATCTTCAACTCTAACGATAGAACTCTGTGGTGAAACTACATGATTAACCTCTTCAAAACTAAAGATACAACACTGTGTGTGAAACTACATGCTTCAATTCTTCAAAACTAACGATACAACACCGTGTGTGAGACTATGTGGT
The DNA here is from genome assembly GCF_017639785.1 of Mesocricetus auratus. NCBI lineage: Eukaryota > Metazoa > Chordata > Mammalia > Rodentia > Cricetidae > Mesocricetus > Mesocricetus auratus. The sequence goes on from NW_024430359.1 coordinate 55,517, forward strand.
TAACTCCATGAGAACTTAACACTTAACAAAGTATTAGAAACTACGTGCTTATCTTCTCGAAACTAAGGATACAACATTGTGTGTGAAACTATGTGCTTAAACTCTTCAAAACTAACGATGCAAACTGTGTTTGAAACTACATGCTTCACTTCTTCAAAACTAACGATACAACACCGTGTGTGAAACTACATGAGAACTTACCATATAACACTGTATTAGAAACTACGTGCTTATCTTCGAAACTAAGGGTACAACACTGTGTGTGAAACTATGTGCTTAACTTCTTCAAAACTAGTGATACAACACTGTGTGTGAAACTATGTGCTTAACTTCTTCAAAACTTACGATACAACACTGTGTGTTTAACTATATGCTTAACTTATAAGAACTTACCATATAACACTGTATTAGAGAATACGTGCTTATCTCCTCGTAACAAATGATACAACACTTGGTGTGAAACTATGTGATTAACTTCATGAAATCTAACTCAATAACACTATATGAGAAACTACGTACTTAACATCATGAAAACTAACGATACTACTCTGTGTGTGAAACTACATGCTTAACTTCATCAAAACTATCGACACTACACTGTGTGTGAAACTACATACCTAACTTCTTCAAAACTAACGATACAACATGGTCTGTGGAACTACATGCTTGACTTCTTCAAAACTAACGATACAACACTGTTTGTGAAACTACATGCTTCACTTCTTCAAAACTAACGATACAACACAGTGTGTGAAAGAATATGCTTAACTTCATGAAATCTAACTATATAACACTATATGAGAAACTACGTACTTATCTTCATGAAAACTAACAATAGAACACTGTGTGTGAAACTACATGCTTACCTTCTTCAAAACTAAAGATACAACATTGTGTGTGAAACTATGTGCTTAACTTCATGAGAACTTACCATATAAAACTGTATTAGAAACAACGTAATTATCTTCTTCGAATCTAAGGATACCACACTGTGAGTGAAACTATGTGCTTAATTTCTTCAAAACTAACGATACAACACTGTTGTGAAACTACGTGCTTAACTTCTTCAAAACTAACGATACAACACTGTGTGTGAAACTATGTCCATAACTACATAAGAACTTGCCATATAACTCTATATGCAAAACTACGTACTCATTCATGAAAACTAACTATAGAACAATGTGTGGTAAACTACATGCTTAACTTCTTCAAAACTAATGTTACAACACTGCGTGTGAAACTATGTGCTTAACTTCACGAGAACTTGCCATATAACACTGTATTAGAAACTACGTGCTACACTTCTTCAAAACTAAAGATACACACTGTGTGTGATTCTACATGCTTAACTTCTTCAAAACTAAAAATACTACAATGTTGTGAATCTACGTGCTTAACTTCTTCAAAACTAACGCTTCAAAACAGTGTGTGAAACTACATGCTTACCTTCTTAAAAACTAACGATACAACACCGTGTGTGAATCTATGTGCTTAACTACATAAGAACTTACTATATAACATTGTATTAGAAACTACGTGCTTAACTTCTTCAAAAGTAATGATACAACACTGTGTGATTAAACTATGTGCTTAACTACATTAGAACTTACCATAAAATGTTGGGTAAGTCCTATTATTTGTCAATAAAGTACTGTTGATCCTGTAGAAAACCTAGATAGGAGGGACTAGGAGTCGAGGAAGATTCTGGGAAGGAGAAAGACAAGAGAGTCGAGATGTAACGCCATGAGGTAGGACCCCGGAACTATTCTCCGGTAAGAGACATACTTAGATTAACAATTATGGGGTAATTACTTAAAGCAGAGCTAGTTAGTAAGAGACAAGCAAGGCCAACAGCTTCATAATTAATATAGCCTCCTGTGTGTTTATTTGGGACTCATGCGGATCTAGAAACAGGCTTGCGCGGCAGATCCCAGGTGGCTGGTGGGGGATAAACCAAAGTGACTAGCAAGAAAAAGCTTCTCTTAACATAATGGTGATCAGGATTGGGATGATGAATTTCCACGCAGAATAACAAAAGCTTTAAAGGAATGTTAGAAACAGAAAAACAGAGAGAAGCACAGATTTTGGTAGCAGCATTTTCTCAGGTGTGCTCTGTTTTGCTATCGACAAGCCGAGATTCACGTGGCTCGCTTATCGGAGTCTTCCTGACTCGGCATAAAAAGAAAAAAAGGTTGTTTTAAGAGACTCTGCTAACGATTGATAGGTGTGTACGTACAGCTGGAAGTGGCAGCTTTTGCTGGATGTCAGCATGGACTGAGGCAGTAAGCTGAAATCACGCTTACGCCCGCCATCTTGAAACGGCAGTTTAAAACAGCCGCAGTTTTACAGATAAGACACGTGGCCAGAAAAACATAAAGATTTACAGTAAAGTCAGATTTGGATGAACAAAACCTCTAAAGGTTTACAGTGTGTTTATAAATATACATGAGATTGAGAGAGAAAATGAAACGGCAAAGTGGTAAATAAATGCAAAAGCTGGCTGTGGTGGCGCACGCCGGTAGGAATTGCCCCAGAAGCAGAGGCAGGCAGGTTTCCGAAGAGAAACCCTGTCTCAAAGAGAAATAAATAAAAGTGAAAGAAATAAAGTAATAATAGATAAATAAGCCACGTAAAGATGGAAAATACACAGAGAGTCTGCATACTGTACGCTATTATGTTTTTCAGTTTTTGCTTGCTCAGGAAGGAACTGCTGCTAAAGTACACTTGATTATAAATGCTGCTGAATTAATCCAACTTCTATCTTTTAAAAATGCCTTGACTTCAAAATTTAAGTGTAAGGATATGTTACTTGGAAAAGGAGTTTTTATTTATGTTTCTTCAGAAAATGAAAAGCTAAGGATTCCTTCCAGGCTTTTGTGGTTTGACGAACCAAGACCCCCAGAAGCAGTGGACCAGGTGTTCCAACAATCGAAACAGCGAAGATGATGCAGTCTTACAGACCCTGAAAATATGGACTTATACAGGTTTCTGAGTTTTGTCATGATCCCCATGGTATAAACAGCGCCCCCTTCCAGCAGGAAACAGTTTGGAATGAGCGACGTCCCAATTCCCATCTTGGTTATAAATCTTTGTTTTCATTTAAATGGGATTGTTTATAATTGGCTAGTGATCACAGCCAATCTTTTTTAATGGTAAAAAGGGGAATTATGGTATGAGTATTGTTTTTCATTTATTGAGACAAAATCAAGGTCAATTTTGTGATGCTAATATTTCTCCTCTTGATTAAGTATTGTGCTTATACAATGTAATGCATAATTGAATACAGATTTTAGATAGTTACTTATAATAGAATTTCTAGTTACATAAGTTAGGTTTCTAGATATACAGAAATATATTTGAGAAGGACAGTCTTCAAACCTCTCAAAGACCTTCAGAACATGGCATTTAAAATGGTTTAGGGTTTGTCTTGACAATGAGAAATGTCTGCTCCTGGCAGCACCAATTACATCTGAGAGGAAGATGGGCATCGAAGAAACTCATTATAAAGTTTGCTTTCAACATGGCAAGATTAGCCATTTGGGCAAGAAACTGCTCTTGCCTAGATTGTTTGACTGTTGTTGTATCATCTGGACATGCAGGACCCACAGGAAAGTGACTACTGAACTCAGTCTTACAGGGTTCCTGCTTGATGAAGAGTCTATGAGACTTTCTACAGGACAGAGAAAAATGACTGAGAGATGCCAACGCAGATGGACAGTTTGAAATTTCCTGCTTTGCTGAGAAGTGTTCCAGACACATTGTGGCTTATGGGCTGAAGATGGATGCCCCAACGTTACAGAGGAACTTCGGGTGACTGTCCAGGCAGTAAGATGTCTCTGTCAATCCTAGTGTTTATATATTATCCTTCTGTGGTCTTTGATGGAGTTGAAGACACATACTTATAATTATAGTTTTCCTTAGTTATGATAAAAGATAAGCTACATATAGGACTTTGGACTCACAAGGATGGGATGGATATTTTCTTTAAATCTTGCTAAAATATTGTAACTATGTTCTTATTTGATAACTGTTCTGTTATATACAATTTGACTATGTTAAATTAAGACCTTTCTTTTGTTTAAACAGAAAAGAGGAGATGTTGGGGAACTCCTGTTATTTGTCAATAAAGCACTGTTGAGCCTATAGAAAACCTAGATAGGAGGGACTAGGAGTAGAGGAGGATTCTGGGAAGGAGAAAGACAAGAGAGTCGAGATGTAACGCCATGAGGTAGGACCCGGAACTATTCTCAGGTAAGAGACATACTTAGATTAACAATTATGGGGTAAGTACTTAAAGCAGAACTAGCCAGTAAGAGACAAGAAAGGCCAACAGTTTCATAATTAATATAGCCTCCTGTGTGTTTATTTGGGACTCATGCGGATCTAGAAAAAGGCACATGCGGCAGAGCCCAGGCGGCTGGTGGGGGATAAACCAAAGTGGCTAGCAAGGAAAAGCTTCACTTAACAATAAAACACTGTATTAGAAACTACGTGCTTATCTTCTTCGAAAATAACGATACAACACTGTGTGTGAATCTATGTGCTTAACTTCATGAAGTCTAACAATATAACACTATATGAGAAACTACATGCTTAACTTCTTCAAAACTAACGATACACCAATGTGTGTGAAACTACATGCTTAACATCTTCAAAACTAACGATACAACACTGTATGTGAAACCATGTGATTAACTACATGAGAAATTACCATATAACACTGTATTAGAAATTACGTGCCTAACTTCTTCAAAACTAACGATACAACACTGTGTGTGAAACTATGTGGTTAACTTCATGAGAACTTACCATATAACAGTGTATTAGAAACTACGTGCTTATCATCTTCGAAAATAAAGGTACAACACAGTGTGTGCAACTACATGCTTATCTTCTTCAAAACTAATGATACAAAACTGTGTGTAAAACTATGTGCATAACTACATGAGAACCTACCATATAACACTCTATGAGAAACTACGTACTTATCTTCTTCAAACTAAGGATACAACACCGGGTGTGATATTTTGTGGTTAACTTCCTGAGAACTTACCATATAACACTGTATTAGAAACTACGTGCTTATCTTCTTTGAAACTAAGGATACAACACAGTGTGTGAAACTATGTGCTTAACTTCTTCAAAACTAACGATACAACACTGCGTGTGAAACTACATGCTTAACTTCTTCAAAACTAATCATACAACACTGTGTGTGAAACTACATACTTAACATCTTCAAAATTAATGATACAAAACTGCGTGTGAAACTACATGCTTAACTTCTTCAAAACTAACTATACAACACTGAGTGTGAAACTATGCACTTAACTACATGAGAACTTACCATATAACACTCTATTAGAAACTACATTCTTAACTTTTTCAAAACAACGATACAACACGGTGTGTGAAACTACATCCTTTACTTCTTCAAAACTAACGATACAACACCGTGTGAAACTACATGAGAACTTACCATATAACACTGTATTAGAACCTACGTGGTTATCATCTTTGAAACTAACGATACAACACTGTTTATGAAAATATGTGCTTAACTTCATGAAATCTAACCATAAAATACTGTATTAGAAACCTCGTACATATATTTTTCGAAAATAAAGATACCACACTGTGAGTGGAACTATGTACTTAAATTGATGAAATCTAACTATATAACCCTATATGAGAAATTCCGTACTTAACTTCATGAAATCTAACGATACAACACTGTATTAGAAACTACGTGCTTAACTTATTCAAAACTAACCATACAACACTGTGTGTGAAACTACATGCTTAAATTCTTCAAAACTAACGATACAACACTGTGTGTGAAACTGTGTGATTAACTACATGAGAAATTACCATATAACACTGTATTAGAAAATACGTGCTTGACTTCTTCAAAACTAATGATACAACACTGTGTGTGAATCTATGTGGTTAACTGCATGAAAACTTACATTATAACAGTGTATTAGAAACTACGTGCTTATCTTCTTCGAATCTAAAGATACAACACTCTGTGTGCAACTACATGCTTAACTTCTTAAAAACTAACGATACAACACTGTGTGTGAATCTATGTGGTTAACTTCATGAGAACTTACCATATAACAGTGTATTAGAAACCACGTGCTTATCTTCTTCGAAACTAACGATACAACACTGTTTATGAAATTTTGCCTAACTTCATGAAATCTAACTGTATAACACTATATGAGAAACAATGTATGTAACTTCATGAAAAATTATGATACAACACTGTGTGTGAACCGACATGCTTCACTTCTTCAAAACTAACGATACAAAGCTGTATGTGAAACTACATGCTTAACTTCATCAAAACTAACGATGCAACACTGTGTGTGAAACTAATTGCATAACTATATTAGAACTTCATATAACTCTCTATTAGAAACTACATACTTAACTTTTTCAAAACTAACGATACATCACGGTGTATGAAACTACATGCTTAACTTCTTCAAAACTAACGATACAACACCGTGTGAAACTCTGTGGTTAACTTCATGAGAACCATATAACACTGTATTAGAAACTATGTGCTTATCTATTCGAAACTAACAATACAACACTGTGTGTGAAACTACGTGGTTAACTTCATGAGAACTTACCATTTAACAGTGTATTAATAACTACGTGCTTATCTTCTTCGAAACTAAAGATACAATACTGTGTGTGCAACTATGTGATTAAGTACATGAGAAATTACCATATAACAATGTATTAGAAAATATGTGCTTGACTTCTTCATAACTAACGATACAACACTGTGTGTGAAACTATGTGCTTAACTTCATGAGAACTTACCACATAACACTGTTTTAGAAACTACGTGCTTATCTTCTTCGAAACTAAGGATACAACACAGTTTGTGAAACTATGTGTTTAACTTCTTCAAAACTAACGATACAACACCGTGTGAAACTACATGAGAACTTACCATATAACACTATATTAGAACCTACGTACTTATCATCTTCGAAACTAACGATACAACACTGTTTATGAAAATATGTGCTTAACTTCATGAAATCTAACTTAAATAACCCTATATGAGAAACTATGTATGTAACTTCATGAAAAATAACGATACAACACTGTGTGTGAAACTACATGCTTAAATTCTTCAAAACTAACGATACAAAGCTGTATGTGAAACTACATGCTTAGCTTCATCAAAACTAACTATGCAACACTGTGTGTGAAACCAATTGCATAACTACATTAGAACTTATCATATAACACTCTATTAGAAACTACATTCTTAACTTTTTCAAAACTAACGATACAACACAGTGTATGAAACTACATGCTTAACTTCTTCAAAACTAACGATACAACACGATGTGAAACAATGTGGTTAACTTCATGAGAACGGACCATATAACATTCTATTAGAAACTATGTGCTTATCTGCTTCGAAACTAACAATACAACACTGGGTGTGAAACTATGTGCTTAAATCATTAAATCTAACTATTTAACATTATATGAGAAACTATGTACTTAACTTCATGAAAACTAACGATACAACACTGTGTGTGAAACTGTGTGCTTAACTTCATGAAATCTAACTATATAACACTATATGAGAAATTACGTACTTAACATCATGAAAACTAACGATACAACACTGTGTTTGAAACTACATGCTTAACTACTTCAAAACTAATGACACTACACTGTGTGTGGAACTACATGCTTAGCTTCTTCAAATCTAACGATACAACACTGTGTGTGAAACTACATGCTTAACTTCTTAAAAACTAATGATACAACACTGTGTGTGAAACTATGTGCTTAACTTCATGAGAACTTACCACATAACACTGTATTAGAAACTACGAGCTTATCTTTTTCGAAACTAAGGATACAACACTGTGTGTGAAACTATGTGCTTAACTTCTTCAAAACTAACGATACAACACCGTTTGTGAAACTACATGAGAACTTACCATATAACACTGTATTAGAACCTACGTGCTTATCATCTTCGAAACTAACTATACAACACTGTTTATGAAATTATGTGCTTAACTTCAAGAAATCTCACTATATAACACTATATGAGAAACTATGTAAGTAACTTCATGAAAACTAACGATACAACACTGTGTGTGAAACTACATGCTTAACTTCTTCAAAACTAACGATACAAAACTGTATGTGACACTACATGCTTAACTTCATCAAATAACGATGCAGCACTGTGTTTGAAACTAATTGCATAACTACATTAGAACTTATCATATGACACTCTATTAGAAAAAACATACTTAACTTTTTCAAAACTAACGATTCAACACGGTGTATGAAACTACATGCTTAAACTCTTCAATTCTAACTATACAACACGGTGTGAAACTATGTGGTTAACTTCATGAGAACTTATCATATAACACTGTATTAGAAACTATGTGCTTATCTGCTTCGAAACTAACAATACAACACTGTGATTGTACTTAACTTCTTCAAAACTAACGATACAACACTGTGTGTGAAACTACTTGCTTCACTTCTTCAAAATTAAGATACAACACTGTGTGAAACTATGTGCTTAACTACATGTGAAGTTACCATATAACACTGTATTAGAAATTACGTGCTTAACTTCTTCAAAACAAATGATACAACACTGTGTGTGAAACTATGTGCTTAACTATATGTGAAGTTACCATATAACACTGTATTAGAAACTACGTGCTTAACTTCTTCAAAACTAACGATACAACACCGTATTGAAAATATGTGCTTAACTATATGAGAACTTACCATATAACACTGTATTAGAAACTACGTGCTTAACTTCTTCAAAACTAAGGATACAACACGGTGTGTTATACTACATGCTTAACTTCTTCAAAACTAATGATACAACACTGTTTGTGAAACTACATGCTTAACTTCTTCAATACTAATGATACAATACCGTGTGTGAAACTACATGAGAACTTACCATTTAACACTGCATTAGAAACTACGTGATTATCATCTTCGAAACTAACGATACAACACTGTGAAATTATGTGCTTAACTTCATGAAATCTAACTATATAACACTATATGAGAAACTACGGACTTATTTTCATGAAAACTGACGATAGAATTCTGTGTGTGAAACTACATGCTTAACTTCTTCAGAACTAACCGTAAAACACTGTGTGTGAAAATATGTGATTAACTGCATGAGAACTTACCATATAACACTGTTTTAGAAACAACGTGCTTAACTTCTTCAAAAATAACGATACAATACTGTGTGTGAAACTACATGCTTAACTTCTTCAAAACTAACATTACCACACTGTGTGAAAATATGTTCTTAACTTCATGAGAATTTACAATATAACGCTGTTTTAGAAACTACGTGCTTATATTCTTCGAAACTAAGGATACAACACTGTGTGTGAAACTATTTGCTTAACTTCTTCAAATCTAACGATACAATACTGTGTGTGAAACGACATGCTTAACTTCTTCAAAACTAATGATACAAAACTGTGTGTAAAACTATGTGCATAACTACATGAGAACCTACCATATAACACTCTATGAGAAACTACGTACTTATCTTCTTCAAACTAAGGATACAACACCGGGTGTGATATTTTGTGGTTAACTTCCTGAGAACTTACCATATAACACTGTATTAGAAACTACGTGCTTATCTTCTTTGAAACTAAGGATACAACACAGTGTGTGAAACTATGTGCTTAACTTCTTCAAAACTAACGATACAACACTGCGTGTGAAACTACATGCTTAACTTCTTCAAAACTAATCATACAACACTGTGTGTGAAACTACATACTTAACATCTTCAAAATTAATGATACAAAACTGCGTGTGAAACTACATGCTTAACTTCTTCAAAACTAACTATACAACACTGAGTGTGAAACTATGCACTTAACTACATGAGAACTTACCATATAACACTCTATTAGAAACTACATTCTTAACTTTTTCAAAACGATACAACACGGTGTGTGAAACTACATCCTTTACTTCTTCAAAACTAACGATACAACACCGTGTGAAACTACATGAGAACTTACCATATAACACTGTATTAGAACCTACGTGGTTATCATCTTTGAAACTAACGATACAACACTGTTTATGAAAATATGTGCTTAACTTCATGAAATCTAACCATAAAATACTGTATTAGAAACCTCGTACATATATTTTTCGAAAATAAAGATACCACACTGTGAGTGGAACTATGTACTTAAATTGATGAAATCTAACTATATAACCCTATATGAGAAATTCCGTACTTAACTTCATGAAATCTAACGATACAACACTGTATTAGAAACTACGTGCTTAACTTATTCAAAACTAACCATACAACACTGTGTGTGAAACTACATGCTTAAATTCTTCAAAACTAACGATACAACACTGTGTGTGAAACTGTGTGATTAACTACATGAGAAATTACCATATAACACTGTATTAGAAAATACGTGCTTGACTTCTTCAAAACTAATGATACAACACTGTGTGTGAATCTATGTGGTTAACTGCATGAAAACTTACATTATAACAGTGTATTAGAAACTACGTGCTTATCTTCTTCGAATCTAAAGATACAACACTCTGTGTGCAACTACATGCTTAACTTCTTAAAAACTAACGATACAACACTGTGTGTGAATCTATGTGGTTAACTTCATGAGAACTTACCATATAACAGTGTATTAGAAACCACGTGCTTATCTTCTTCGAAACTAACGATACAACACTGTTTATGAAATTTTGCCTAACTTCATGAAATCTAACTGTATAACACTATATGAGAAACAATGTATGTAACTTCATGAAAAATTATGATACAACACTGTGTGTGAACCGACATGCTTCACTTCTTCAAAACTAACGATACAAAGCTGTATGTGAAACTACATGCTTAACTTCATCAAAACTAACGATGCAACACTGTGTGTGAAACTAATTGCATAACTATATTAGAACTTCATATAACTCTCTATTAGAAACTACATACTTAACTTTTTCAAAACTAACGATACATCACGGTGTATGAAACTACATGCTTAACTTCTTCAAAACTAACGATACAACACCGTGTGAAACTCTGTGGTTAACTTCATGAGAACCATATAACACTGTATTAGAAACTATGTGCTTATCTATTCGAAACTAACAATACAACACTGTGTGTGAAACTACGTGGTTAACTTCATGAGAACTTACCATTTAACAGTGTATTAATAACTACGTGCTTATCTTCTTCGAAACTAAAGATACAATACTGTGTGTGCAACTATGTGATTAAGTACATGAGAAATTACCATATAACAATGTATTAGAAAATATGTGCTTGACTTCTTCATAACTAACGATACAACACTGTGTGTGAAACTATGTGCTTAACTTCATGAGAACTTACCACATAACACTGTTTTAGAAACTACGTGCTTATCTTCTTCGAAACTAAGGATACAACACAGTTTGTGAAACTATGTGTTTAACTTCTTCAAAACTAACGATACAACACCGTGTGAAACTACATGAGAACTTACCATATAACACTATATTAGAACCTACGTACTTATCATCTTCGAAACTAACGATACAACACTGTTTATGAAAATATGTGCTTAACTTCATGAAATCTAACTTAAATAACCCTATATGAGAAACTATGTATGTAACTTCATGAAAAATAACGATACAACACTGTGTGTGAAACTACATGCTTAAATTCTTCAAAACTAACGATACAAAGCTGTATGTGAAACTACATGCTTAGCTTCATCAAAACTAACTATGCAACACTGTGTGTGAAACCAATTGCATAACTACATTAGAACTTATCATATAACACTCTATTAGAAACTACATTCTTAACTTTTTCAAAACTAACGATACAACACAGTGTATGAAACTACATGCTTAACTTCTTCAAAACTAACGATACAACACGATGTGAAACAATGTGGTTAACTTCATGAGAACGGACCATATAACATTCTATTAGAAACTATGTGCTTATCTGCTTCGAAACTAACAATACAACACTGGGTGTGAAACTATGTGCTTAAATCATTAAATCTAACTATTTAACATTATATGAGAAACTATGTACTTAACTTCATGAAAACTAACGATACAACACTGTGTGTGAAACTGTGTGCTTAACTTCATGAAATCTAACTATATAACACTATATGAGAAATTACGTACTTAACATCATGAAAACTAACGATACAACACTGTGTTTGAAACTACATGCTTAACTACTTCAAAACTAATGACACTACACTGTGTGTGGAACTACATGCTTAGCTTCTTCAAATCTAACGATACAACACTGTGTGTGAAACTACATGCTTAACTTCTTAAAAACTAATGATACAACACTGTGTGTGAAACTATGTGCTTAACTTCATGAGAACTTACCACATAACACTGTATTAGAAACTACGAGCTTATCTTTTTCGAAACTAAGGATACAACACTGTGTGTGAAACTATGTGCTTAACTTCTTCAAAACTAACGATACAACACCGTTTGTGAAACTACATGAGAACTTACCATATAACACTGTATTAGAACCTACGTGCTTATCATCTTCGAAACTAACTATACAACACTGTTTATGAAATTATGTGCTTAACTTCAAGAAATCTCACTATATAACACTATATGAGAAACTATGTAAGTAACTTCATGAAAACTAACGATACAACACTGTGTGTGAAACTACATGCTTAACTTCTTCAAAACTAACGATACAAAACTGTATGTGACACTACATGCTTAACTTCATCAAATAACGATGCAGCACTGTGTTTGAAACTAATTGCATAACTACATTAGAACTTATCATATGACACTCTATTAGAAAAAACATACTTAACTTTTTCAAAACTAACGATTCAACACGGTGTATGAAACTACATGCTTAAACTCTTCAATTCTAACTATACAACACGGTGTGAAACTATGTGGTTAACTTCATGAGAACTTATCATATAACACTGTATTAGAAACTATGTGCTTATCTGCTTCGAAACTAACAATACAACACTGTGATTGTACTTAACTTCTTCAAAACTAACGATACAACACTGTGTGTGAAACTACTTGCTTCACTTCTTCAAAATTAAGATACAACACTGTGTGAAACTATGTGCTTAACTACATGTGAAGTTACCATATAACACTGTATTAGAAATTACGTGCTTAACTTCTTCAAAACAAATGATACAACACTGTGTGTGAAACTATGTGCTTAACTATATGTGAAGTTACCATATAACACTGTATTAGAAACTACGTGCTTAACTTCTTCAAAACTAACGATACAACACCGTATTGAAAATATGTGCTTAACTATATGAGAACTTACCATATAACACTGTATTAGAAACTACGTGCTTAACTTCTTCAAAACTAAGGATACAACACGGTGTGTTATACTACATGCTTAACTTCTTCAAAACTAATGATACAACACTGTTTGTGAAACTACATGCTTAACTTCTTCAATACTAATGATACAATACCGTGTGTGAAACTACATGAGAACTTACCATTTAACACTGCATTAGAAACTACGTGATTATCATCTTCGAAACTAACGATACAACACGTGTGAAATTATGTGCTTAACTTCATGAAATCTAACTATATAACACTATATGAGAAACTACGTGACTTATTTTCATGAAAACTGACGATAGAATTCTGTGTGTGAAACTACATGCTTAACTTCTTCAGAACTAACCGATAAAACACTGTGTGTGAAAATATGTGATTAACTGCATGAGAACTTACCATATAACACTGTTTTAGAAACAACGTGCTTAACTTCTTCAAAAATAACGATACAACTACTGTGTGTGAAACTACATGCTTAACTTCTTCAAAACTAACGATTACCACACTGTGTGAAAATATGTTCTTAACTTCATGAGAATTTACAATATAACGCTGTTTTAGAAACTACGTGCTTATATTCTTCGAAACTAAGGATACAACACTGTGTGTGAAACTATTTGCTTAACTTCTTCAAATCTAACGATACAATACTGTGTGTGAAACGACATGCTTAACTTCTTCAAAACTAATGATACAAAACTGTGTTTGAAACTACATTCATAACTTCTTCAAAACTAACGATACAACACTGAGTGTGAAATTATGTGCTTAACTACATGAGAACTTACCATATAACACTGTATTAGAAACTACGTGCATATCTTCTTCGAAAACTAAAGATACCACACTGTGTGTGAAACTACATGCTTAACATCTTCAAAACTAACGATACAACACTGTGTGTGAAACTATGTGCTTAAGTACATGAGAACTTACCATATAACACTGTATTAGAAATACGTGCTTATCTTCTTCGAAACTAACGATACAACACTGTGTGTGAAACTATGTGCTTAACTTTATGAAGCCTAAATACATAACACAATATGAGAAATTACGTACTTAACATCATGAAAACTAACAATACAACTCTGTGTGTGAAACTGCATGCTTAACTTCTTCAAAACTAACGACATTATACTGTGTGTGAAACTACATGCCTAATTTCTTCAAAACATAACGAAACAACACTGTGTGTGAAACTACATGCTTAAATTCTTCAAAACTAATGATACAAAACTGTGTGTGAATCTACATGCTTAACTTCTTCAAAACTTACGATACAACACTTAGTGTGAAACTATGTGCTTAACTACATGAGAACTTACCATATAACAATCTATTAGAAACTACATACTTAACTTCTTCAAAACTAATGATACAACACTGTGTGTGAAACCATGTGCTTAACTTCATGAAAAATTACCATATAACACTGTATTAGAAACTACGTGCATATCTTCTTCGAAAATAAGGATACCACACTGTGTGTGAAACTATGTGCTTAACTTCATGAAATCATACTATAGAACTCTAGATTAGAAACTACGTATTTAACTTCATGAAAAATAGCGATACAACACTATGTGTGAACCTACATGCTTAACTTCTTCACAACGAACGATACAACACTGTGTGTGAAACTACATGCTTAAATTTTAAAGGACTAACAATACAACACGGTGTGTGAAACTATGTGCTTAACTTCATTAGAACTTAGCATATAACACTGTATTAGAACCTACGTACTTATCTTCTTCGAAACAAACGATAAAACACTGTGTGTGACACTATGTGCTTAACTTCATGAAATCTAACTATATAACACTATATGAGAAACTACGTACTAACCATCATGAAAACTAACGATACAACTCTGTGTGTGAAACTACATGCTTAACTTCTTCAGGACTACCGATACAACACTGGTGTGAAACTATGTGCTGAACTTCTTCAAAATTAACGCTACAAAAGAGTGTGTGAAACTCTGTGCATAACTACATGACATCTTACCATACACACTCTATGAGAAACTACGTACTCATCATCTACAAAACTAACTATACAACACCGAGTGTGAAACTATGTGCTAAACTTCATGAAATCTTACCATGTAACAATGTATTAGAATCTACGTGCTTATCTTCCTCGAAACTAATGATACAACACTGTGTGTGAAGCTATGTGTTTAACTTCATGAAATCTAACTATATAACATTATATGAGAAACTATGTAATTAACTTCATGAAATCTAACGATACAACTCTGTGTGTGAAACTACATGCCTAACTTCTTCAAAACTAATGATACAACACTGTGTGTGAATCTCCATGCTTCACTTATTTAAAACTAATGATACAACACTGTGTGTGAAACTACATGCTTAACTTCTTCAAAACTAATGATGCAAAACTGCGTGTGAAACTACATCCTTAACTTCTTCAAAACTAACGAAACAACACTGAGTGTGAAACTATGTGCTTATCTACATGAGAACTTACCGTATAACAATGTATTAGAAACTACGTACTTAACTTCTTCAAAACTAACTATACAACACTGTGTGTGAAACTATGTGCTTAACTTCATGAAATCATACTATAGAACTCTATATGAGAAACTACGTATTTAACTTCATGAAAACTAACAATAGAACACTGTGTGTGAAACTACATGCTTACCTTCTTCAGGACTAACGATACAACACTCTGTGTGAAACTATGTGGTTAACTTCTTCAAAACTAACGATACAACACTGTGTGTGAAACTACATGCTTAACTTCTTCAAAACTAACGATACAACACTATGTGTGAAACTACATGCTTAAATTCTTCAAACTAACGATACAACACCGTGTGTGAAACTATGTGCTTAACTACATGAGAACTCAGCATATAACACTGTATTAGAAATACGTGCTTATCTTCTTCGAAACTAACGATACCACACTGTGTGTGAAACTATGTGCTTAACTTCATGAAATCTAACTATATAACATTATATGAGAAACTACATACTTGTCTTCATGAAAACTAACGATAGAACAATGTGTGTGAAACTATGTGCTTAACTTCTTCAAAACTAACGCTACAAAACTGTGTGAAACTACATGTTTAACTTCTTCAAACCTAAAGATACAACACTGCGTGTGAAACTATGTGCATAACTACATTAGAACTTACATTATAACACTCTATGAGAAACTACATACTTATCTTCTTCAAAACTAACGATACGAAACGGTGTGTAACTACATGCTTAAGTTTTTCAAAACTAACGATAACAACACCGTGTGTGAAACTATGTGTTTAAATTCATGAAATCTTACCATACAATACTGTATTAGAAAGTACGTATATATATATATATTCATAGAAAATAAAGATACCACACTGTGAGTGAAACTATGTGCTTAACTTCATGAAAATTAACTATATAACATTATATGAGAAACTACGTACTTAACTTCATGAAATCTAACGATTACAACTCTGTGTGTGAAAATACATGCTTAACTTCTTAAAGAATAACGATACAACACTGGTGAGAAACTATGTGCTTAACTTCTTCAAAACTAACGCTACAAAACAGTGTGTGAAACTATGTGCATAACTACATAAGATCTTACCATATAACACTCTATGAGAAACTACGTACTTATCTTCTTCAAAACTAACAAAAACGAGTGTGAAACTATGTGCTTAACTTCATGAAATCTAAGTATATAACACTATATGAGAAACTACGTACTTAACATCATGAAAACTAACGATACAACTCCGTGTGTGAAACTGCATGCTTAACTTCTTCAAAACTAACGACACTACCCTCTGTGTGAAACTACATGCCTAACTTCTTCAAAACTAACGATACAACACTGTGTGTGAAACTACATGCTTAACTTCTTCAAAACGAACGATACAACACTGTGTGTGAAACTGCATACTTAACTTCTTCAAAACTAACGATACAACAGTGTGTGTGAAACTATGTGCATAACTACATGAGAACTTACATTATAATACTCTATGAGAAACTACGTATATCTTCTTCAAAACTAACGATACAACACAGTGTGTGAAACTACATGCTTAAGTTCTTCAAACTAACGATACAACACCGTGTGTGAAACTATGTGCTTAACTTCATTAGAACTTACCATATAACACTGTATTAGAACCTACATGCTTATCTTCTTTGAAACTAACGATACAACACTTTGTGTGAAACTATGTGCTTAACTTCATGAAATCTAACTATATAACACTATATGAGAAACTTTGTTCTAAACATCATGAAAACTAACGATACAACTCTGTGTGTGAAACTACATGCTACACTTCTTCAAACCAAACGATACAACACCGTGTATGAAACTATTTGCTTAAATACATGAGAATTTACCATATAACACTGTATTTTAAACTAGGTGCTTAACTTCTTCAAAATTAACAATGCAACATTGTGTGTGAATCTATGTGCGTAATTTCTTCAAAACTGAAGACACAAAACTGTGTGTGAAACTATGTGCTTAACTTCATTAGAACTTACCATATAATACTGTATTAGAACCTATGTGCATATCTTCTTCGAAACTAATGATACAACAACGTGTGTTAAACTACATGCTTATCTTCTTCAGGACTAATGCTACAAAACAGTGTGTGAAACTACATGCTTAACTTCTTCAAAACTAACGATACAACACTGTGTGTGAAACTGTGTGCTTAACTTCTTCAAAACTAACGCGACAAAACAGTGTGTGAAACTACATGTTTAACTTCTTCAAAACTAACAATACAACACTGTGTGTGAAACTATGTGCATAATTACATGAGAACTTACAATAAACACTCTATGAGAAACTACGTAATTATCTTCTTCAATACTAACGATACAACACGGTGTGTGAAAATATGTGCTTAACTTCATGAATTCTTATCATATAATACTCTATTAGAAACTATGTACATATATTCTTCGAAAATAAAGATACCACACTGTGAGTGAAACTATGTGCTTAACTTCATGAACATTAACTATATAACTGTATTTGAGAAACTATGTACTTAAATTCATGAAATCTAACGATACAGCACTGTGTGTGAAACTAATGCTTAACTTCTTCAAAACTAACGATAAAACACTTTGGGTGAAACTATGTGCTTATCTTCATGAGAACTTAACATATAACAGTGTATTAGAATCTACGGGCATATCATCTTAGAAACTAATGATAAAACACTGTGTGTGAACCTATGTGCTTAACTTCATTATCTAACTACATAACATTATATGAGAAACTATGTACTTAACTTCATGATATCTAACTATATAACATTATAT
>NW_024430360.1:0-1755 GCF_017639785.1 Mesocricetus auratus
TGTGGTAAAGCCTTTTCTCAGCTCAGTGCTCTTCCAGCACATAGAAAAACACTTACTGGAGAGAAACCCTATGAATGTACTCAGTGTGGTAAAGCCTTTGTTCATCAAAGTCATCTTCAAATGCATAGAAGAACACACACTCGAGAAAAACCCTATGGATGTATCCAGTGTGGTAAAGCCTTTGCTTGGCAGAGTTGTCTTCGAGTGCATAAAAGAAGTCATACTGGAGAGAAGCCCTATGAGTGTACTCAGTGTGGTAAAACCTTCACATATCACAGTACTCTTCAAAGACATAAAAGAACACATACTGGAGAGAAGCCCTATGAATGTACTCAGTGTGGTAAAGCCTTTGCTCGGCACAGTTATCTTCAAGTGCATAAAAGAAGTCATACTGGAGAGAAGCCGTATGAATGTACTCAGTGTGGTAAAGCCTTTGCTCATCAAAGTCATCTTCAAATTCATAGAAGAACACACACTGGAGAGAAACCCTATGAATGTACTCAGTGTGGTAAAGCCTTTGCTCTGCAGAGTCGGCTTCAAAGACATAAAAGAACACATACTGGAGAGAAACCCTATGAATGTACTCAGTGTGGTAAAGCCTTTGCTCGGTACAGTCATCTTCGAGTACATAAAAGAACACATACTGAATGAAACCCTATGAATATAATCAGTGTAGTAGAGCTTTTGCATGCTCCAGGTATCTTCAAATGCCTAAAAGAACACATCCTGGAGAGAAACCCTACATATGTACTCAATGTGGTAAAATCTTTCTCAGGCACAGTAGATTTCAAATATATAAAAGAAAACATACTAGAGGAAAACCCTATTGATGGCAGAATTCTGATATTTCTGAGTAATAAAATTCCTGAGTCATGTATGAGGCTAAATCTGAAAGATCAGAGAAATAGTGCAACCAAACAAGAGTTCTTACCTCTACAAATACTCAGAACAAATGGGGTATCCTGAGACTATAATCCTCACACTGAATGCCTTCTCTTTTAAACCTTAGACTTATTCATGAATTTCTGCCTCTTGCTCCATACATTCTTTCTTCACTTGGTCACATTCATCCCTGTCTCCACTCCCCTAGTGCTGGAATTAACTTGTGGCTATCAACACTTGGCTCTGCTACTCTTTTAGATTCATTGTATCACAGCTTGGTCTCAAACTCACAGACCCCATCTGCCTCTGTCTCCCAAGTGTTTGTATTTAAAGTGCCATCAGTGCCTGGCCTGTATGTGTCTCTGGAATGACTAGCTCTCATTTTCAGGAAAACTTTCTTTGTTAAAGCAAAATGAAAACATTGCCACACACTATGAATATAATAATACTGATAAAGTCTTTGCAAGTCACAGTCATCTCCAAACACATAAAATAACACATGCTAAATAGAAACCCTATGAATACAGTCAATGTGTTAGTCCATGGCAGCTGGGGACCTCAACGTGGGGCTCAAAGTAGATACACTTTCTCTTCCCATTTCTCTTTTATTCCTAAAACTACATTTCCAGGGTAGGATATGGCTTATCCAGATTGATGCACATTCTTCGATAGAGAAGATGGTGAGAAAGTAAGCATCACAGGGCATTCACTGTCCAAGCACAGATGCCTGTTCCCAGAAGTGTTGAGCCATATCTTAGAAAGAAGAGGTAGTAAAACCTAATAGAATCATTTGGCACAAATTGGATGATTTTGTACTGAATATCAGTCCATGGTTCCTAGAGGAAGGATGTCCCGCCGTACCGTCTCGCCAGC
>NW_024430361.1:0-10680 GCF_017639785.1 Mesocricetus auratus
CAAGCAATTTAGACAGGTAAACAAAATGAAAACATTCTATCAACATGAAGAGTAAAGATTTCTCAAATTTTTAGTCTCATTGCAAAGTGTGAAATATCAGCTGCATTGGGAGATAGAGGAATCTAATTTAAAGCCTGCCTTGTGTGCTGAGTATGTTGAAATTCAATTTCAATAAAACAATTAGAACATGTCTCAATAACAAAATTGAAAAATGGCTGGGCTTGTAGATTAGTAGTAGATCTCTTCCCTAGTAAGAAATAGCCCTAAGCTTTAGTTCTCACTTCAAGGAAGAAAAGGGGAGAAGATGTGGTGAAATGATGAGATGGGTAAAACTCTTGACAAATAAATGTGTGGTGTATATGTTTGAGTTCTAAAAGCCCCCACACAAAAAAGCCTGTAGTGTAGTTCTAATGTCTAGAGCCCCACCATTCCTACTACAGGGAGGCAATTAGTAGACAAAGGTGGATCCTAGGGCCTGGTCAGCCAGCTGGACTCGCACATGCACCACGAGAAAAGCCAAGAGTCCCATCTCTAGAACAAGGTGAAAGGTAAAGATGAACATCCAAGATTGCCCCTGACATCCACAAATGAGTCATTGCGCTTGCATGATAAAATTGCCACAAAGGAAACCCACCTTGGTCCTGAAACCAGATGAAAAAGCCTCAGCATCTAAAGCATAGGCAATAAGGAAACACATAGAGATCCTGATAACAATGCCCATAAACGAAATCAATCTTGGGACTGAAACCAGAAGAAGTGAAAGAAAACAAGCTGGACCAGAAATCATACTCAGTGAATTAAACCTACAATATCACTTAAAGCAGAAAAAGTGAAAGAAACCTCCACTGACTCTGAAACCAGAACCAGTGAAGAAACCCATCCTTGACCTGAAACTAGAGACAATAGGCTAAAAAAGCTAGTAAAAGGAAAACACTGGCCCAGAAACCAGAGTCGAATCTGCCTTGACCAACTGAACATGAAACCAACATATCTCTGAGCAGGAAACCAACCACACCTAAAGCAACAATGAAGAAATTCAAAATATGAGGACGATACCTAGCCAGTCTGAGATTGTCCAAATTCACAGGGAAGAAATCTGACTAATTCACTCCCTGAAACTCTTAGCCCTGGAAAAACCCCATCACTAAGTAATCACACATGAGTCCCTGATCAGTCAGCAGCTATTATTCTCCAGCATGTCAGAGGCCACAACTCTCCTGGATTTCTCTTTCCCAAATAAATCTCTTGAAAGAGCTTGGGTGTATATCTTAGTTGGCTGATATGTGGCAGAATCTCTGCTGGAATTCTCCTTTGGGAAGAGCAGAATTAACTGACAACATCTGCTTGGATACTTACTTATGGGAATAGAACAGAAGTAATATTATTTTGTTTGAGCAGGTTACATCATGTCTGAAGGGGTTTACTCTTAGCAGAGTGAAGCAGAAGAATGTAAGACTTAGCCTGGTGCTGAGTAGAAACAGATATCTCTGCTAGGAAACTCCCTTGAGATTGGACCATAGCTCAGCTATAATGACTCTCTCTCCCTCAGATTGGAGAAGGATTACCACATTCTGAGTGCAGACCATCTACTTCTAGAAAACAGCTTCTGCTACAGCCTGACTTCCTGACAAGTCAGGATATCATTCTCCTCACAGATGTACTTCTACAGGATACTTTTAACTTTTCCACACTATTGTTATAGCTTGACTTAATGACAAGTCAGGACAACTTTCTCTTCAAGTAGTACCTACACAGCATAGTTTTCCCTCAAATATTTAGACATAGTATTACTTCCCAACAAGTTTGGATGCATTTTTCATCACTGCTGTTAAGTATCCATGAACCCTCTTTACAAATGTAGGTATAAACTGACTAACCAACAAGTCAGGATATATTTCCCTCTAGAGCTGTATCACCTCCAGTCCACATACATCAGCATTCACACACACACACACACACACACACACACACACACACACACACACACAGGAGAATTTTCAATCATGTACATGTACACATATTGAACACACCCAAACTCATACCTCCCAAAACTACCCCCAAATTCTGAAAAGATTATTGTCCTTATTAGTTCTCTGTCACCTTGACAGAATTATCAGGGAAGTGAAAACCCAGTTGAGAATACAACTCTGGTACATTTAGAAGACTGTAAGCTATTTTCTTGATAAATGATTCATATTGGAGGGCCTACATCATGGAATGTGGTTAATGCCCATGTCTCTTAATTTCTATAAGAAATGAGCCTGAATAAGTCGTGAGGAATATGTCAGTATGTAGCACCCATCTATGCTGTCTACATGAGTTCCTATCTCTAGAACATAGATTAAGCCCTTCCTTTCCCATGTAGATTTGGTTATGGTGTTTACTCACAACAGTCAAAAGCAGAGCAGTTTAACTTATACTCAGAAAAGAGATTGAATTGGTATTTAAAAAATGGAAAAATGGAAAATCAATGGCTTTTCTGGTTAATTTAAAAAATATTTAAAGAATGAATACAAATTCTTTATACTGTGCCCTAAATATTGGGAAAAATGTGCCAAGGGATATTTAAAGTCAATTTTAAGTTAAAAATACAATTCAAAACACCTGGCATGACAGACGAAGGGGTTTGCATTATCTGACAAAGGCCTTACATTTAGGACATGCAAATAACCAGAATGAAGATAAGTAGCACAGCTTTCAATCCAGTTTGATGAACAATTTCCTTACAGACAGAAATCATCAATAATCACATGAAATGATTTCAGATGTACTTACTTATCATAATGAAAATTATATACTGAGATATAAATACACAGTTTTAAACAGGTACAGCTTGAAATCAGATATTATGTAGAAGAATTAGAAGGCTTATGCACAGCAGGTGAAGAGTAAAATAGGGTAGCTGCTTTGGAAAAGAGTCAAATAGTTCCTTCTCACATGAAAATGAATTTTTAGTAGATTCCACAGCTTCTAGATGTCAGGCCATGAAAAGAAAATATATTTCTACAATTTGAGCACAAATGTTGACAGTGATATGGTTTATAATAGCCAGGACACATGCACAATTAAACTACAGCCTATCCTTGGGTTCTTTCCTATGATTTATCTTAGCATATCCCAGGAGCACATGTCTAGGGGTCAGAGAACAACCTTTGTGAGAATATTGTGTTTGTCTACAATTGGGGTTTCAGAAATGGAAACCAGCTCATGCCTACAGCAAGCAATTTACCTGCTGAACAATACTCCCTCTCTTCCTTCCTCCCCCATTCTCTCCTTCCTTCACTCTTCCCCTCCGTTCCTTCCTTTCTTCCTTCCTTCTTTACATTTCTTTCTTTTTTCTTTTATCTCATCCTTCCTTTCTTTCTTTTATTCATCCCTTCCTTCCTCCCTGTCTGCCTTCCACCCTTTATCTCTCTCTTTCCCCTATCCCCGTTTCCTTACTCTCTCCTTCTTCCCGTCCCCTCCCTATTACTCCTGCTTCTCTTTGCTATATGTGGCTATGTTTGATCTCATTTTCCTAGCGATGCTACTGCCTCACCAATCAAGTAATTATCTTTTCATTACAGTTCTGGCCATTTGGGAGTATTACTCATCTGTGGATTCTGACTTATAGACATGCTCTATACATGTGACCCTTTACATTACAGTCAATCCTCTGTAGTATTTTGTTTGCCTTGTTTTACCTTTATTTTAGCAATAAACAGACTATTTTTCTCTCTTTTTGTCCTTTTTTGAGAAGGGTTTGATCTACATAGAACTAGATATCCAAGTACTTGCTGGGTAGACAAGGCTGTCCTGAACATAACATAAATACACCTGCCTCCAGTGTGCTGAGAATAAAGGCATTTCCCAACAGACCTGAGCTAAAAGTCTTTCCCTAGCTTTTATTTCATGCTGACTTAATGTTTTTTAGATGGGAAATATATTCTTCTCCCAGCAATGTGTCAATCACACATGTTACATTGCTTCACTTTGCTTATTTGCCATCAATCATAATTTTTCGTAGGTATGAATTTCTTGCCTATGTTGCTGGCTCTTTTTGAGTGTATTCTGTTTCTTTCACCAGACTTGCATGAAGTGTCTCAAGAAAGCATAATGATGCACTGGAGTATGTACCCAGGGCAGGGATGTCATTTGCACTTCTCAAGCATCCAGAGATTCTCACAGGCTCTAAAATCTTTGGAAATGCCTACCTGCCTTAGGTGTGCTCTACTTGCTTTGCATGGCTAGGTACTAACTGGCATCTGAGGTCCTGCCTATACCTGCTGTGCTAGGCTGAGATTGCCCAGAAACACCTACTTGCTTGGCAGAGTGGCTTCCTTCCTTCTACTGTAGTTTCTCCCAGCATTCCCTTCTGTTCTGTTTGCTATTTAGAGTAACTCCTTCAGATTTCTAACTCACTATTAGCACACTATCTTGCTTTTTAGTCTCATTAGGAACATTTCTGATTAAACATTTACAAAAAATACCCTTTACAGCCTTTCACAAAGGTGTGTGAACAGTCTACTGTCAACAGGTTAGTGCTGGCAACAGAAGAGCATAACTTCTGAATTAAATTTGGGCCAACATTTTCTGTGTGTTTGTTTATTACTAGGAAATGTCATCTGGTTTGTAAAAGTGAAACTATATTTGTTGGTTTCTTTTGTTGAAAATAACATCTGCCACAGCTGACTGTTTAACTTAATATGGGTACACTTGCCTAACATGCATGATGCCCTGGGTCCAAGCATCAGCAAAGAGAGGAGGCAAGGGTATAAAATCATATAATTTAGAAAGGGAAATCTTATAGTGAACGTACTGCTTGGTTTCAGAAAAATCTGTATATTTTGTCTTGTAGGTATTCTTGATAATTTCATTCATATACACAATGAATTTTGATCATACCCCTTTCCCATGCTTTATGAATGATCTCTTTCTTTCTTTCTCTGAATGCCTGGAGTTCAGGAATTTACAGGACACTGAACTCCTACATTACAAGTTCATGAGCACTTCATTAATGGCTACCAAAGTGAGCCTGCAAGCTGATCAGCTTACACCCCTAGCCTTCAGAATAGTTCTAAACTCAAGATCTGTGTAACCACTTCTTCCCACACGCAGGGCAGAAGGAATAGGTGAGCTCTGGGTCCCCATCTTTGTCCCATATTCCTCCTACTCGACCTCACTTGGATCCACTGACCTGGGGAGCACAGCCAGTTTGAATCTCCCCAGAGAGACTACTAAGAACCAATCGACCAGGAGCCTGCAGAGAGAGCTTGTCCAGGTTTGCCCACACTCAGGGCAGAGGGCAGAGGTGAAGTCTGGGTTCCCATCTTTGTCCCATATTCCTCCTGCTCAACCTCTCTTGGATCCACAGACCTGGTGAGCACAGCCAGGTTGATTCTCCCTAGAGAGACTACTAAGAACCAATCAACCATGAGCTTGCAGAGAGAGATGGTCCACTTTTGCTGTCACTCAGGACAGAGTACAGAGTACAGAGAGCAGAGAGCAGAAGCCAGAGAGTGTTGGATTTGCTTGCAACCCCCGAAAGTGTACACTGGTTGCCTACACATCAGAAGAGGAAGAGGCTCTTTCTACACACAAAGGGAGAAGTGATCAGAAAGAGGCAATATAAGGACACACTCAGCAACTGAAAAACTCATATGACACCAAAAGAGTCTAGAGATTCTTCACCAGTGAGACCTGAACACTGCAGTGCAGATGAAGCAGAAGGGAATAACATTAAAACACCTTCATGAAAATGATAGAAACCCTCAAAGAGGATATGAGAAATACCCTTAAAGAAATGGAAGAAAAAACAAAAAAATTCAACAAATAAAATAAATGGAGGGAAACACGAAGCAAAATTACAATAAACAATTCAAACTGTGCAAAGTATGAAAGCTGACAGGGAGACAATAAAATAAACAGTCTGGACGAATGCTGTAAATAGAACTGGGGAAATGTTCAGGTACTACAGATGCAAGCATAACCAACAGAATACAAGACATAGAAGAGATAATCTCAGGTTTTGAAGACACACTAGGAGAAATAGATTCATTGACCAAAGAAACTTGTAAGTCCAAAAAATCCCTAACCCAAAATATCCAGGAAATATCGGACACTGTGAAAAAACCAAACCTAAGAATAATAGGTATAGAAGAAGGTGAAGAAACCCAACTCAAAGGGGCAGAAAACATATTTAACAAAATCATAGAGGAAAACTTTCCCAGCCTAAAGAAAGACATGCCAATGAAGGTGCAAGAAGCTTACAGAACACCAAATAGATTGGACCACGAAAAAATTCTCCTTGCCACATAATAATAATCAAGACCCAAAGCATACAGTATAAAGAAAGAATACTTACAACAGCTAAGGACAAAAGGCCAAATAACATATAAAGGCAAACCTATCAGAAATACACATGAATTCTCCATGGAAACTCTGAAAGCCAGAAGATCTTGGATAGATATATTATCAACACTAAGGGGCCATGGATGCAAGCTCAGACTACTATACCAAGCAAACCTTTCAATCAATATAGATAGAAAAAACAAGATATTCCACGGAAAAACCATATTTACAAATTATATATCCACTAACTCAGGCATACAGAAGTTCTAGAAGGAAAACTCCAATCAAATGAAGTTAGCTAAAACCAGAAAAACATAGGAAAGAGATAATCCCACTTTACCAACAGCCAAAATAGAAAAGTGGAAATCCACACACAATTCCACCACCATTAGGCATTACAAAAGAAACAACAATGAGGAATCAATGGTAATTAATATCCCTTAATATTAATATTCTAAACTCGCCCATGAAAAGGCAAAGGCTAACAGAATGGATTCGAAGACAGAATCCATCCTTCTGCTGCATACAAGAAACACAAGTCAGCTTCAAAGACAGATGTTACCTCAGAGTTAGGGGTTGGGAAAATGTTTTCCTATCACATGGACCCAAGAAATAAGCAGGACTAAAAATCCTAAAATCTAACAAACTAGACTTTGAACTTAAATCAATCAAAAGAGATGAAGAAGGTCATTTCATATTCCCCACATTAGAAATCCACCAAGATGAAGTCTCTATTCTGAACATCAATATTCCAAACACATAAGCATCCACAATCATAAAAGAAACATTACTAAAACTCAAACCATACATGGAACCTCACACACATACAGTCGGAGATTTTAGCACTCCACTCTCAACAAAGGACAGGACTACCAGACACAACTTAACAAAGAACAAAGGAACTAATAAAAGTTATGACACAAATGTATTTGACAGACATCTATAGAACATTGCATACAAACCCAAAAGAATATACCTTCTTCTCAGCGCCACATGGAACCTTCTCAAAAATCATCCACAAACTTGGCAACATATCAAAACTCAACAGGTATGAAAAATTGGATTAACTACATGTATCTTTTCAGACCACCATGCTTTATAGTTAGAATTCAACAACAACACAAATTGCAGAAACCCTACAAACTCATGGAAATTAAATAATGCACAATTGCACCAAACCTGGGTCACAGAAGAAATAAAAAAAGAAATTAAAAACGTCCTAGATTTCAGTGAGAATGAAGACAAAACATATCCAAATTTATGGGACACTTTGAAAGCAGTGCTAAGAGTAAAGTTCATAGCATTAAGTGGCCACTTGAAAACAGTCATACTTGAGTATTAACAACACAATGGAACGCTCTAGATAAAAATAAGAAAACCCAGCCAGTATGAGTAGATGGCAGAAAATAATCAAATTGAGGGCAGAACTCAATAAAGTGGAAACTAGGAAAATGATAAAAAGGATCCATTTTAACAAATACTCGGTTCTTTGAGAAAATCTAAAAGATAGACAAATCTTTTTCCAAACTCACCAAATGGCAGAATGTGAACATGCAAATGAACAAAATCAGAAATGAAAGGGGGACATAACAACGGATTCTGACAAAATCCAGAGAATCTTCAAGTCATATTTTGAAAATCTGTACGATACAAAATCGAAAAAAAAGGAAATGGATAACTTTCTGGAAAGATATCAATTGACAAAATTAAATCAAAAAAAGGTAAGCAATTTAATGGACCCATAACACCTATGGAAATAGACACAGTCATCGAAAGTCTCCCAACAAAAAAGCCCAGAGCCAGAGGGTTTCAGTGCAGAATTCTATCAGAAATTCAAAGATCAGCTGATACCAATTCTCCTCAAAGTATTCCATGAAATAGACGCAGAAGGGACTTTGTAAATTCTTTTTACAAGGCTTCAATAACCTTGACACCCAATCCACTCAAAGACACAACTAACAAAGAGAACTTCAAACCAACAACCCTCATGAACATTGATGGAAAAATACTCAATAAAATACTAGTGAATTGTGACCACAACACATCAGAAAATTCATCCACTATGAACATGTAGGTTTCATTCCAGGGATGCAGGGATTTTTCAACATAAGAAAATCCATTGATATTGTCCATCATATAAACAAGTAGCGAAATAAAAATCACATGACCTTCTCAATGGATGCTGAAAAAGCCTGTGACACAATCCAACACCCCTTCATGATAAAGGTCTTGGAGTGATCCGGGATAAAAGGAACATACCTAAACTGAATAAAAGCTATATACAGCAAACAAGCAGCCAGCATCAAACTAAATGGAGAGAAACTCAAAGCAATCCCTCTAAAATCGGGAACAAGAAAAGCCTGCCCACTCTCTCCATACCGTTTCAATATTGTACTTGAATTTCTAGCCAGAGAAGTAAGACAACAAAAGGAGATCAACCTATACAAGTTGCAAAGGAAGAGGTCAAACTTTCAGTATTTTAAGATGATATGATAGTTGGGATACGTGACCTGAAAAAAATCTACCAGAGAATTCATACAGCAGAAAAAAATACTTCAACAAAGTGTCAGAATACAAAATCCATTCAAGAAAAACAGTAGCCCTACTATATACAGACAATAAAAGGGCTGAGCACGGAATCAGAGAAATAATACCCTATACAATTGCCATAAACATCATAAATTATCTTGGTGATAATGCCAACCAAACAAGTGAAAGACCTGTATAGCAAGAACTTTGAGACATTACAGACAGAAAATAAAGAAGACACCAGAAAACGGAGACATCACACATTCTCTTGGATAGGTAGGATCAAAATAGTAAAAATGGAAATCTTGCAAAAAGCAATCTATAGATTCAATGCTATACCCACTGAAAACCCAGCACAATTTTACACAGACATTGAAAAAAAGTCTCAAAATTATATGGAAAGCCCAAACCACACTGTCAATAAAGGCAACGTCTGGAGGCATCACCATCCCTGACTTCAAGCACTATAATAAAGCTATAATCCTGAAAACAGCTTGACATTGGCACAAAAGTGTCATGTAGACCAATGGAATCAAATAGAAAACCCTTATTTTAACCCACTTGGTTTTTGACAAAGAAGTTAAAATTATACAGTGGAACAATGAAAGCATCTTTAACAAATGGTGCCGGCATAAATGGATGCTGGCATGTAGAAGACTGCAGATAGACCCATGTCTGTCGCTCTGCAAAAAACATAATTCCAAAGGGATTAAAGACCCCAACATTAATCCAGTCACATTGAACCTGTTAGAAGAGAAAGTGGGAGGTTCCCTTGAACAAATTTGTACAGGAGACCACAATTTTAGCATAACACCAGTTGCACAGAAACTGAGATGACAATTAATAAATGGGACCTGCTGAAGCTGAGAAGCCTCTCCAAGGCAAAGGACACAGTCAACAAGACAAAAAGGTAGCCCACAGAATGGGAAAGATATTCACTTACCCCAAATCTGACAGAGGGCTGACCTCCAAAATCTACAAAACCTCAAGAAGCAAGTCTCCATAGCAACAAAGTATGCAATTAAAATGTGGACTACAGAACTAAATAGAGTATTCTTAATAGAGGAGACTACAATGGATTAGAGACACTTAAGAAATTGCACAACATCCCGAGCCTTCAGGGAAATTCAAATCAAAACAACTCTGAGATACCATCTTACTCCTGTCAAAAGGCTAAAATCAAAAACACCAATGACAGTTTATGCTGTACAGGATGTGGAGAAAGGGGAAAACTCCTCCACTGCTGGTGGGAGTGCCAACTCATGCAGTCACTATGGAAAACAGTATGTAGATTCCTCAGGAAAATGGGAATCACTCGACCACCAGTCCCAGCAATCACACTCTTAGGCATATACCCAAAAGATGCACATTCTTACAACAAGGACATCTGTTCCATATATATATTGCAGTATTATTTGTAATTGCCAGAACCTGGAAGCACACTCATTTCACCTATTCTGAAGTGTGGATAGAGAAAATGTGGTGCATTTACACAATGAAAAATATTCAGCAGAAAAAGACAATTTAATCTTGAAATTTGCAGGCAAATGGGCCCCACAAGAAGAAAACATTATGAGGTAGGAAACCCAGTGACAAAAAAGCTTGATATGGTATGTACTCACTCATATATGGATTTTAGACATGAATCAGGGGAGTGCCAGCATAAAATCCTGTGAGGAGCCGCCCTCGCTATCGCTATTGCCGTTAGAAGATGGCGCTGACATCCACTGTCAGTTGGAGTTAACTGTCGCTGTCAGTTGGAGTTAACTGTCGCTGTCAGTTGGAGTTAACTGTCGCTGTCAGTTGGAGTTAACTGTCGCT
>NW_024430362.1:0-12061 GCF_017639785.1 Mesocricetus auratus
ACTTAGTATGATCGAAGAATTTTAATGTTTTTCATTTATCATTGTAAAACCAAGGACAATTTTATGCTTGCATTTAAGATCAGGTCAACGATGCCCCTTGATGGCTACCCAAGATACGTGTTGAGCATTTCTCTGCACTCCCATTAACCCAGCATACCAGGTCAGGAAACCCTTCTCTGCTTGAGTCCTGTTCTTCTGTTCTCTCCCCAAAATAACATCAAACAGACAACCCCAAACATCAAGATGGCAAGATGACAGATGACCTCATCTGCCTGGCTGCACTTTTTGACCCCTAAATTGTTCCTCCTAACCCTGATCCCTTCTGTCCTCATGTCACCCCCCCCCCCCCGTCTCCCTTCAAAACCTAACCGGGACCAGCCAAGGAATTATTCCTGCGTAGTTCTCTCAGACAGAGGAGATATAGTCTGGTCTGCCTCTAAGACTTAATACATTCTTTAATGGCCAGATTCCCTCAACCCAGACCTATGTAAACTTGCACTCAGTGCTAGAGCTACCTGGGGCACCAAGGAAGGTTTTGATCAGGCCAACACTCCCAAAGTTCCCTTTAAGCATCCCATGTATGGTAGATGCTCCCACTCTCAGAGAAGAGCTCTACTTAGGGCCTATGCCTTTTACTTGTGCTCTGGCTGCCACTGGGACCACAACATTCTTCGTAGATGTGAGAGCCTTTTTCTGTCTTGGGGCTGTTAGACAATGAGAAATTCATATTTGAATCCCACTTCCAATTGGGATTATATTACAGGTACATTCTCCTACCCCCATTCCTCCCTTCCTAACATTAGCCAACCCCATGATTCCACCTGCATGTATAAGCCCCCTCCATATTGTCTGCCTGGCTCCTCCTCACAAGTTTGGTGCAACCCCTTAAAGATTCACTTCACCACCTCAGGATGTCATGCCCTAAACTGGTACACAGGATAAACTTGGGACCTTTAACTTTATAAAGAAAGATATGATGAAGGCATCAACTTCTCATTTAAATTACTCAAAGAGATTCCATGGACCTCAGGTACCATTGGAAGCAAATACTGTCTTGGCAGGAGGCCAGAGACTTTCTCCCCTAAACCCACCATTAGCTTGCCTAACCCCACCACTAGATTGCCCAATCCCACTGCCCGCCTCACCACTAGACATTCTCCAACCTGCCTCTAACCCCATTGAAAATCTCTTTTCAGATACAGAAGATGTTATTCTAGATTTGGTCAACCACATCTTTTTTTGCAGCAAATAGAATCAACCCCATGTGGTGGCAGATTGCTGGCTTTAATATCACTCCCACCCCTTTTATGAGGGATTGGCTGTTCTTGCTGCATTATCACCACCAATGACTCCAGCTGTTGCTGATGGAGTCCAGAAAAATCCATTTCCCACCTCCCTCTGCAACAGTTGTTGCATCTGGCCTATGCATCACCTCCCCTACGCATATTTGCATTGTAACACCCCTGAGGTCCTCAGCTCCTGTGAGGATTCTGCTGAACCCCCAAATGGTTCTTACTGAGACTGCTTTATGGTCTTATGCCCTGCCTTTACATTCTATTTTTCCAGGAGTTTGGCTTCTGTGCATTGGTGCAGGCCATCCCCTGTTTATCCTATTACCATCCTGATGAATTCGTTCATTTCTGTGAGACCTCCCAAGACCTTCACATACCTAGAAAACCCATTACTGCTGTTATGCTTGCCGTCCTTTTATGAATTAGCCCTGTTGGAGCTGGTACAGACATCTCTGTCCTGGTAGCTGATAAATCCAACAACCAGGAACACAGATCCTCCATTGACAGAGACATCAAAGAATTATCCAATCAAATACAAGTGGTTTTACAAAATAGATGAGGCTTAGATTTATTCTTCCTCCAACAAGGGGCTCTATGTGTGGCCCTGAAAGAAGAATGTTGTTTCTATGTCAATAGGTCAGGAGTCATCCACCATGGTATGGCCATGATTTGAAATGGCTTAGAAAAATGAAAGAGAGACAGAGAAAAACATGATTCCTGGTGTCAAACTGGTTCTCCACATTTTCGTGGCTGACCACCCTCTTAGTATCTCTCCTGGGACCCCCCTCATAGGGCTCCTTTTGCTGGACACTTTTGGACCATGGGCATTCCAAAAACTAGTTAACTTTGTCAAATAACAGGTTGACTCTACCACCCGACCAGTCTTTCTTTTAGTTTCTCTTTCGGGAACAATGGGCATATTGATGGCTTGCACTTATTCATATAAGGGATGAAAAAAATTAATGCTGAGAGGTGCTAAAGAAAATGTCAAATCACATGAAGATGCTCAAGCAACGAAAATACCAGATATTCGATAATGATACTAAATCCAGAGAACATTGAATGTCATTTAAACTTGAAGGGAAAATCAGTCTCAACTATATTATTACATCAAGAAACATATTTACCTTAAAATTGATGGAGTCAAAAGTGCATTTTGAAATCCTCTTGTACTAAGATAATTAATTCCACTAAAGCATGTTTGCAGATAATAATTAGACTTAAAATTATACAGGAGAATCAGAGGTTTTACCCATGAGAATATGTGATATACTATACTTCATGTGAGGAATCATAAATTCCAGAGAACTGGGAGTTAATCATCCATGGACAAGAGAGAAAAACATTAATTCTCACACAGAAGGTAGAAAAATAATCCTAATAATAAAAACCAGCAACATCAAAAAGAAAGACATAGTAAATAAAAATGCCATGACCAATAATCTAGCCACTCTGGAAATCTATATGGGTAATCCTTAAATAAGTAAATCCTCAACTTAAATAAATTTAGCAAGTCAACCCAGCCCTTTCCTTCCTTGGCATATTCTCAAATGACTTAGCATCCTTCTCCAAAAATATTTGTTCAGCCATATTCATTGCTGCTCTCTTCACAATAGCTGCAAAATAGAAGCATCCTAAATGTCTCTCAACTGGACAAATTGATAGTGAAAATGTGGCACACATAATCTATGAAACACTCTTCAGCTCTAAAGAAAATTGAAATCATGAGATTTTCAGCTAAATAGATGGAACAAGAAAAGACCATATTGAGTGGATACACACAGACCCAGAACAACAGAGATGGTGTCTCCTCTCTTATAGGAAGCTCCTAGCTCCAAGCTTTAGATGTGAGTACACAACCTGAATTAACCGGAATATCCACAAAAGAAAAAGGAGACTCCTGTGTGGAGCAGGGGAATAATGGGCAGAAGAAAACACAGGAAACAATTATCTAAAAAGGAGGAAATGGAATTTGTGTGTGTGTGTGTGTGTGTGTGTGTGTGTGTGTGTTTAATGGAGAAGAGATGGACACTAACAAAAAAGAAGAGAGAATAAGACAACTGTAAGCATGTCTGAAAAGGTCGTTAGGCTTCTAAATATTATCATCTATAAATAAGGCTGTAATACATCTAAGTGTCTATAAGCATATACAGTTAAGAGTACAAATGATATCTTCCTGTCTTACTTCATGATGATTTTCACCAGGGCCATGAATATTCTTACAAAGCAACCACAGCATCCTGCATTGATATTGTTGGTCACTGCTGTCCTTGCCATCTCCAAAACAGTTCAATCTTCTGGGGTTTTTCCCTATGCCTCCCAGATGAAGCAGTTGAGCCCCTATGCTGAAGTAGCCCTGTGCTTCAGTCAGCCAGAAGACTTGATGTGGACCAGAATTTAAAGCCTCCTCCCTGGGGACTAGGTTTCTGGGTATCATAATGCAATATGCAAGATTTTAAAGCCTTTAGTGATACTCAGGTGTGAAAATTGTGAACCATGACAATGGTCTACACTGCAAGATGACCTAAAGGGTGCAAAAGTGGCACATACACATTGGTGGTAATTACCAGCTTCTCATTGGACTTAAGGAGTTCTCAACCACAGAAAAGTCAGGTCTGGTATTGGAAGCCTAGCCTATTTCTGGGCGTTAGGGAAGGATAGATCTAAAAGGAGAATCTATATCACTATGCATGATGCATGAATATTCATATAAAATGGATCTGCTTCCTAGTACCAATTATTATGTAGAAAGTCTTCTCATAGATATAGCAGGATAATTCTGAGATCTTTCTCAGTGGAAGTCTATAATAATTTCTAGTGAAACAGAATGCGCCAAAACTGAATTAATGACACACCAAATACTTAGCTACTCTCTCTTCCCTATCCACTTTCCAGGGCTCTTTTTTTGGCTCTTTAGGTGAGCAGATCTGGGTGATTAGTTGCTCCAAACATGAGAAAGAGATAATTCAGAAAGAAAGCACATGGATTGTTAAGGCACAAATGTCCTCAAGATGTTAAAGATACAGGATTCTACAAGTGATTTCCCCAGTTGTTATGCATAGTTATAACACTGAAAATACCTAGAAAGCATCTACAGTGAGTGTAACTTGAATGCCACTTCCAATTTATTCCAAGTCAAACCACAGGAGCAGAAATGGAACCGGATAGGCCCTAAGTAGAGCTTGTCTCTGCGGGTGGGAGCATCCAGCATACATGGGGCATTTAAGGGGAATGTTGAACATGTTGGCCCGATTAAAAACTTCCTCGGTGCCCCAGTGGGCTCTAGCCATGTGTGCCAGTTTACAAAGGTCTGGGTTGAGGGAATCTGGCCGCCAAGGAATGTATGGGCACTTAGAGGCTGATCAGACTTTATCTCCACTCTCTGAGACAACTACTCAGGTATAATTGCATGGCTGGTGTGACTTAGTTTTTTTGGGGGCAGGACTGGAGGGACATAAGAACAGAAGGTATCGCCGGGCGGTGGTGGCGCACGCCTTTAATCACAGCACTCGGGAGGCAGAGGCAGGCAGATCTCTGTGAGTTCAAGGCTTGGCTGGACCGATAGCCTCCAAAACAATACAGGGAAACCCTGTCTCGAAAAACAAAACAAAACAAAAAAAAAAAGAACAGAAGGTATGAGGGTAAGGAGGAACAATATAGGGACCAAAAAAATGCAGCCATGCCAATGAGGTTGTCTGTCTCCTTGTCATCTTCCCATTTGTGGCCATCTCTTTGAGGTTAGTCTGGGGAGAGAACAGAAGAGATGCGTCTCCTAACATGGTATGTTGTGTTAATGGGAGGGCAAGAGAAATGCTTAACAAGTCTCTGGGGTAGCCAGCAAGGGGAATGGTTGACCTGATCATAAATGCCATGGCTCCAAATCAGGACAGGATCTGGTTCATTACAGGAATTAGAGAAGGGATCCTTCCATTTGTCAAAAGCGCTCTGAGGCAGAATTGCCATTTTTATCCACTTGGAGAAAATTTAGCATGAAGAGACCATGACTGACAAGAAAACAGGGGTGGGGGATGAGGAGTGGGGGGTGAGGGGTATGTGGGTGGGAGGGGTTGGAGGTTTATGGGGAAGTGTGGAGCCCAGTAACTTTGAGATCATATTTTTTAACGTGTGGTTCACTCACTCTCCAATGCTTTGTCCCTGGGGATTTAAGGCACTGTCCATTATGTGCATGATATTGAACATGGAGTAGAATTGTTTAAATTTCTGTGAGGAGTAAATTGGGCCATTATATGTTTTTATCTTTGTAGGAGCTCCAAGGGTGGCCAAGGCAATCAGGACATGATAAATAACCTATTTAGTGGCCTCCCCAGTCTGGAGGGAGGCAAATATAAATCGGGAAAAAGTATCAACAATGACATGGAGATATTTAAGCTTATTAAACAGAGGCATGTGCATAACATCCATCTGCCAGATGGCATTGGGGTCAGGTGATAATAGTTAGAATCCTCATTATCTTTCCAGACATCCTCACTGTATTTTACTCTCTTCTCCAGTTTTTATGTCATGCAGGTACAAACACACACACACACACACACACACACACACACACACACACACACATCCATACACCATCTCCCACTTTTTTAGATCACTGTTTACTAATTTTCATCTGCCCATTATTTCCCCACACCGCACAGGTGTCTTCTTTATACACACACGTGCTCTGAGAGTGTTTGTGCATGTAAATATCATACACTGCCCAGTCTCACCTCCTACCATTTTACTACCCTACTTTACAATTCCAACTTATCTCTCTATCTTGTAATGCCATTGTGTCTCCATCAATTTTATGATAGACTTTTTCTCTATGTAATAATACAGTTGTCACTGATTTTCTCTTCAACTTTAAATGCCATTCCAGATATTCCTGGATGTGTAATCATTGTCTAGACACCTGATCATGTTCTGTTGCTTGGTTTTTTTCATGTGGTTGGCTTTGTTCTTAATGGCTGTCAGTATTGTTTTGTCTTGACACCTTTTATGAAAGACAGCAAGCCATCTATTCAGGCTTTGTTCCTGAAAGAGAAACTTAAAGAAGAAAAACTGATAGAAATGGATGACTCCCTAGGAACCGTGTCCCAGGTCAGGGTTCACTGTCCACTTTTCTTCTTTTTATGAGACAGGGTTTCTCTGTATTGTTTTGGAGGCTGTCAGTCCAGCCCAGCCTCGAACTCACAGAGATCTGCCTGCCTCTGCCTCCCGAGTGCTGTGATTAAAGGCGTGTGCCACCACTGCCCGGCTTATGTCCACTTTTCTAGATGTCATATGTACAGATACTGCATGAGTTTCACTTTTGGCTTTGATAATGTCTTAAATTACATTAGGATACTTTTTACAAACAAACAACAAAACACACATATTGAAATTATCAAAAACCAAATGCTATACACATGAATAAACTTGCATTAGAAAAACTATTCGATTTATGTCGTTTTTTAGAAGTGGTGTTCCTTACCTGTATTCAGTCCAACTGAAACCCTGATATTCAAACATTCTTCTTTCTTTTCTCCATACATGCCCACAAGTATATTGTTTCTCATATGCACATAGTATCCACTATTTTATGCAAATGAGGGAAAATGTGTTTTTTCTGATACTGGGTGGCTCACTTAATTTTCCACATT
Source organism: Mesocricetus auratus (assembly GCF_017639785.1). Classification (NCBI taxonomy): domain Eukaryota; kingdom Metazoa; phylum Chordata; class Mammalia; order Rodentia; family Cricetidae; genus Mesocricetus; species Mesocricetus auratus. The sequence goes on from NW_024430362.1 coordinate 6,935, forward strand.
CTAAGTCCAACCACTTTCCTGATACCTTTACTGCAGTTTTCCCCTCAGTTGAATGGTCTTTCATTTTATATGTATACCAATTCCTTTATCCATTAATATTTCAATACATAGGTAGGATGCTTCTAAAGCTTAGCTGTCATAAATGAAATAGCACTGCACATAGGTTATATTTTTATATTATAGTGTGGAGGCTTCTGGTATTTTTAGAGGAGTGAAAAATCTGGTTCATATATTAGTTCTCCCTTCAATTTTTTTTTGGATTCTTTAAATTTTTCTTGGAGGGCAACCATTGTTGAATTATCAGGACCAACACCTAAGACATTCTTTTTTATTATTTTAATTTTAAATACCGTGCTTCACATATCAATCTCAGTTACCTCTCCCTCCCATTCTCCCACACACCCTCACCATCCCCCCCCAGCCTCCCACCGTATCTCCACTTCCTTCCACATAGGGGATATCTAGAGTCTGTCGCTTCACTCAGGGCAAGGAAAAGGCACTCCTCTAAGAGTCGAGACTGAGAGAGTATCCCTCATTGTGTTATGGACACTCGAAATCCGTTTTTATGCTAGGGATAAACACTGATCCACTGTCCAGGGCCCTATAGGTTGCACAGGCCCCCTCACTGACTCTCACACTCAGGGGGTCTGTATCAGACCCATGCTGGCTTCCCAGTGGTCCAAGTGGTCTCCCCTGTTCATATCAGCTGTCTTTGCTGGTTTTGCCAAACCATTCTTTGTCAATTTGCTCATCTCTTTTCTCTCTCTGTTACTGGGTTCCATGGGTTCAGTTCTGTGTTTAACTGTGGGTGTTTGCCACAGTTATAGACATGATGTTCATTATTAGGAATGGGCATTCAATGTGGTCTCTCCACTATTAATTAGCTTGCCAGTTGGTTTCTTCTATTTAGATCACTAGAGGTCTCACTGTTGGAAGATCTCTCTTCTAACCTATGATTCCTCCTTCCCCTTATTCTACCCCCCACTCAATCTTCCTGTTCCCCCATGACCTACTCTCTCTTCCTCTTCTCCCCCTCTCTCCTTCCCAGATCCCAATTCCCCCCACCCCTGGACGTATTCCCAATATTTTCAGAAGATCTTGACTCATTTCTCTTCTGTGGTATACCATGCATATCTTTCGTAGGTTCTTTACTGTTCCCCAGTCTCTCTGTCAGTGGAAGTACAGACTGGCACTATCCTGATCCATGTCTAAAATCCATATATGAGTGAGAGCATACCATGTTTGTCTTTTTGTGACTGGGTTACCTCACTCTTGATGGTTTCTTCTAGTGACATCCATTTACCTGCAAATTTCAATATTCCATTGATTTTTTTTCTGCTGAGTAATACTCCATTGTGGAAATGTATCACATTTTCTCTATCCACACTTCAGTTGACGGGCATCTAGGTTGCTGCCAGGTTCTGGCTAATACAAATAATGCTGCTATGAACATAGTGGAGCAGATGCCCATGTTGTATGAATTTGCATCTTTGTGTATATGCCTATGAATGGAATTGGTGGGTCTTGTGGTAGATTCATTCCCATTTTCCTGAGAAATATCCATACTAATTACCAAAGTGGCTGTACAAGTTGACACTCCCACCAGCAGTGGATGAGTGTTCCTCTTTCACCACATCATCTCCAGCATAAATTGTCATTGGTGTTTTTGATTTTAGCCATTCTGACAGGAATGAGATTGTATCTCAGAGTTGTTTTGATTTGCATTTCCTGGATGGCTAGGAATATTGAGCACTTTCTGAGTGCCTCTCAACCATTCTAAATTCCTCTATTGAAAATTCTCTATTTAGTTATGTTACCAACTTTTTAATTGATCCTTTGGTGTTTTGGAGACTTGCTTCTTGAGTTCTTTGTAAATTTTTGAGATCAACCCTCTGTCAGATGTGGGATTAGTGAATATATTTTCCAATTCTGTGGGCTGCCTTTTTGTCTTGCTGACTGTGTCCTTTGCCTTACAGAAGATTTTCAGTTTCAGGAGGTCCCATTTATTAATTGTTGATCTCACTGTCTGTGCTACTGATGTTATGTTCATGAAGCTGTCTCCTGTACCAATTTTCAAAGGTACCACCCACTTTCTCTTCTAAGAGTTTCAGTGTGGCTGGATTTATGTTGAGGTCTTTGATCCATTTGGACTTAAGTTTTGTGCATGGCGATAGACATGGATCGATCCACATTCTTCTACTTGCCAGCATCCATTTATGCTAGCACCATTTTTTGAAGATGCTTTCTTTTTCCATTATATATTTTTAGCTTCTTTGTGAAAGATCAGATGTTCATACATGTGTGGGTTAATATCAGGGTTTTCAATTCTATTCCATTGGTCTACCTGTCTATTTTTGAGCCAATACCAAGCTGTTTTCAGGACTATAGTTGTATAATAGAGCTTGAAATCAGGGATGGTGATGATTCCGGACATTGACATGTTGAACAGGGTTGTTTTGGCTATCCTGGGTTTTTTGATTTTCCATACAAACTTGATTATGGTTCTTGATTATGTCTGTGATTTTAATGGGGATTGCACTGAATCTATAGGTTGCTTTTGGCAGGATTTCCATTTTTACTACATTGATCCTACCTATCCAAGAGCATGGGAGATTGTTCCATTTCTGAGGGCTTCTTTAATTTCTTTCTTTAAAGATTCAAAGTTCTTGCAATACAGGTCTTTCATTTGTTTGGTTAGAGTTACCCCAACATATTTTATGTTGTTTGTGGCAATTGTAAAGGGTGATATTTCTCTGATGTCTCTCTCAGCCCTTTTATCATCTGTATATAGTCAGGCTACTGATTTTCTTGAGTTGATCTTCTAGCCTGCCACTTTGCTGAAGGTGTTAATCAGCTGTAAGAGTTCCCTGGTAGAGTTCTTTGGGTAATTTATGTAAACTATCATATCATCTGCAAATAGTGAAAGTTTGACCTCTTCCTTTCCAATTTGTATCCTCTTTATCTCCTTTTGTTGTCATATGTCTCTGGCTAGAACTTCAGGTACACCATTGAAAAGGTATGTAGCAAGTGGACAGGCTTGTCTTCTTCCTGATTTTAGAGGACTTACATTGAGTTTCTGTCCATTTAGTTTGATGTTGACTATTGTTTTGCTATATATTGCTTTTATTATGTTTAGGTATGTTCCTGTTTATCCCAGATGTTTCCAAGACCTTAATCATGAAGGGATTTTGGATATTGTCAAAGGCTTTTTCAGCATCTAGTGAGATGATCATGTGATTTTTGTTTTTCAGCTTTTTTATATGGTGGATTACATTGATGGATTTTCGTATGTTGAACCATCCCTGCATCCCTGGGATGAAACCTACTTGATCGTGGTAAATGATTGTTCTGATGTATTCTTGAACCCAATTTGCCAGTATTTTATTATTTTTCCATCAATTTTCATGAGGGATATTGGTCTGAATTTCTCTTTCTTGTTTGTTTCTTTGTATAGCCTTGGGATCAAGGTTATTTAAGGCTTGTAGAAAAAGTTTGGCAAAGACCCTTCTGCTTCTATTTTGTGGAATACTTTTACAAGAATTGGTATAAGCTGTTCTTTGAATTTTTGTAGAATTCTGCCCTGAGGCCATCTGGACCTGGGCTATTTTTGGTTGGGAGACTTTTGATGGCTGTTTCTATTTCCATAGGGGTTATAGGTCTATATAAATTGTTTATCTGTTCTTTATTTAATTTTGGCAAGTGATAGCTATCCAGCCAGTCGTCCATTTCCTTTAAATTTTCAAATATTTTGGAGTACAGGTTTTCCTGATGATTCTTTGAATTTCCGCAGAGTCCGTTGTTATGTCCCCTTTTTCATTTCTGATTTTGTTAATTTGCATGTTCACACTCTGATGTTTGGTAAGTTTGATGTTTGTTTCACATACTAAACATATATTTATAGATGTACAATATCAGAATTCTAATTCAAGAAATACAGCTTCTCAGGTGATCCTGTAGGATCTATGCTCTTTTTGCACATGGCTCAGCCCCTCTAGGGACAAGTATCAAGATGAGACATTTAGGGTGGTGGAGGCAGAGCACCAGGGCCAAGGTGGGTGGGGTACTCTAGTCTGTGTCCAGTTCTCATTCTCTCTCTAGGCTAGAATGGCCTCTTCATCACAGGATGGAACCTTTGTTTTAAAAAACCAGATATGACATTCTTAACCAAACCTCCTTTACCAGCAAGAATCCTATTTGTTAGGGGTTGACTGAGAGAGAGAGAGAGAGAGAGAGAGAGAGAGAGAGAGAGAGAGAGAGAGAGAGAAACACCAAACACCCTGGGGGACAGGGACAGACGCCACCTCCGGGTTGGCAGCTTGGGGAAGTAAGGCTTTGGAAGACGGCAGGTGCAACACCACATCAACCGCCACAGGAAAACGGGGAAAATGGCGATTCTCAAAGGCCCATTACAATCGTGGGAGCAGATTAAAAGCTTCCTGCTCCCCCTTGCAGCAATAGCTGTTTTGAGACAATGCCTCATCTGAAGGGGAAAGCCACTGTGGTTGCCGTGGGTTCTTCATCCAGTTGAGTACAGGCCTGATGGAATCCGCTGTGGAGGAGAGACAAGTACCCACAGGCAAAGGCTCCTCTTCACAAGCTGGGCTACACTCCAGTCATCCCGGATGAAGAGCCTTCTGTAGTCCTTGGTGCACAATTTAGAGAAGACCTGTTGGCAATGGTAGAGCCGTGCCCTGTGGCTCCTGGGGACTTGGGTGTGGAAGAGGTATGGGTAGGAAACTGGCTGCAGGACTCGTGGGCACTAGGGGAGAGAGCCCACCTGAGGGTGGCCATGGAGGAGGCAATGTGAGGAGCTGCCCTTTGGGGGTCTCTACCATAGCCCCATACTGACTAGCTATCTATCTCCAGGGGTACCTTTCTCTGCTCCCCCTACTTTAACCATAAGCCTGGAGACTTTTTGGAAGTTTTCTAGGGATTTATACCACCATGATTACTGTTGCCATCAAAGCCAGGCTGGGGCTAAAGGTGCTGCTAAAAGCATCCGACTTGCCTTTCCATATGCTGTCATCATCGGCTACTGTCTACTTTTTGAATACCAGGCTGCCTTCCCAAACAGCCCTCATCTTCTAATATATGGAAGAAATACGGTGAACATCATAACCCAATCCC
>NW_024430363.1:0-2670 GCF_017639785.1 Mesocricetus auratus
TGAACCTTCTCTCCAATCCCTAAATATGAAGCCCAGGCTGTCCTTAAAATCATGATCCTCCTGTCTGCACCTTTTTTTTTAGATTATAATATAATTACAATATTTCTCCCTTCCATTTCCTCCCTCCAAAGCTGCCATTTCTCCTTCAAATTCATCGCCTCTCTTTCCACTGTTATCACTTGCATATGCATATACTTATAAGCATATATATTCCTAAATACATATTCCTGTTCAGTCTGTATAATGTATGTCTTCAGGAATGACCATTTCTGCCTCTATCTCTTTTTTTTCATCTATTTATTTTACATTCAGGCCACAGCTTCCGCCACCCCCCAATCTTCCCCTCCAGTCCCTCTCCCCTGTTGCTCCTCTTCATCTCCATGCAGGAAAGGGCAGGTCTCCTATGAGTATCAATAAAACATGGCATATCAAGTTGCAGCACAACTGAGCACCTCCCCATGTTTTGAGGCTGGGCAAGGTTATGCTGTATGAGAAGGTCCCAGAAGCCAGTAAAAGAGTCGGAGACAGCCCCTGTTCCCTCTGTTAGTGCCAAGAGGACCAAGCTACACAACTGTAACATATATGCAGAGTGCTTAGGTCAGTCCCATGCAATGTGTTCAGTCTTTGCAAGCTGCTATGAACCCAGGTTAGTTGACTGTGTGAGGCTTGCCATAGTGGCCTTGACTCCTCTGGCTTCTACACTCCTTTCTCCTCCTCAGCAGGATTCCTGAACTCTGCCTAATGTCTGGTTGTGGGTCTCTGCATCTGCCTCCATCAGTTGCTGGATGACACCTCTCTGATGAAAATTGGGCCATGCACAGAAGATGACCAGTTCAGGCTACTTAACCACTATTTCTAGGAGTCTAACCTGGGGACCTCCCCATAGACTCCAGGGGAGATTCCCCTGAGCCAGGCTTCCTCCCAACCAATGCCACTCCTAGAAGTTCCCCCTCAGCAATCTCCCCCTCCATCTGCCCCCAACCTGATTGCTATGTTCCTATCTCCACCTGCCCTCACTCCCCTCACAATATCTTGTATCTCCCCTTCCCAGGAAGAGCCATGCATCCCCCCCATGAACTCTCCTGGTTGCCTAATCTCTCTGGGTTTGTGGATTGTAGCATAGTTATCCTTTATTTTACAGCTAATATCCACTTATGAGTGAGTACATACCATGGTTGGCTTTCTCAGTCTAGGTTACCTAACTCGGGATGATTTTTTTTCTAGTTCCATCCATTTGCTTTTCAATTTCTGGTGTCCTAGCTGAGTAATACTCCATTGTGTATATGAACCATATTTTCTTTATCCATTCTTCAACAGAGAGATGTCTAGGTTGTTTCCAGGTTATGGCTACTACAAATAAAGCTGCTATGAACATAGTTGAGCACATGTCCTTGTGTTATGATGGAGCATCCTTGAGTTATACTGCCCAAGAGTGGTATAACTGGGTCTTGTGGTAGGTTGATAGCCAGTTTTCTGGGGAGCTTCCACACTCATTTCTAAAGTGGCTGTACAAGTTTGCACTTCCACTAGCAATGGAGGAGTATTCTGTTTGCTCCACATCCTCTTCAGCATGAGCTGGAGCTTGTATTTTTTATCTTAGCCAGTCTGACAGGTGTAAGATGGAATCTCAGAGTCGTTTTGATTTACATTTCCCTGATGGCTAAGGAAGTTAAACATCTCATTAAATATTTCTCGGCCATTTGAGATTCTTCTATTGAGGTTCTCTGTTTATATCCACATCCCATTACTTAATTGGATTATTTGGTTTGTTGATATCTAGTTTCTTGAGTTCTTTATATATATATATATATATATATATATTTTAAATCAGCCCTCTATTGGATGTGGGGTTCGTGAAGATATTTTCTGATTCTATAGTGTACTGTTTGTTTCATTGACTTACAGAAACTTTGATTTCATGAGGTCCCATTTACTAATTGTAGATCTTAGTGCCTGTCCTATTGGTGCTCTGTTCAGGAAGTTGCCTCCTACATCAATGCATTTGAGATCATTTCCCCCTTTTCTCTTTTATCAGGTTCAGTGTATCTGGATTTATGTTGAGGTCTTTAATCAACTTGGAATTGAGTTTTGTGTAGGGTGATAAATATGGATCTATTTACATTCTTCTACATGCCAACATTCAGTTAGACCAGCATCATTTGTTGAAGACGCTTCCTTTTTGTCCATTGCATAATTTGGCTTCTTTGTCAAAAATTAGATGTCCATTGGTGTGTGGATTTGCATCTAGGTCTTCAGTTCAATTCCACTGATTCACGTGTCTGTTTTTATGCCAATTCTGCCTCCATCTCTTACTTATCAGCAAGTACCACCACAACCAGTTATTTTTGGTTTTGCTTTTGTTTTTGTTTGGAGACCAGGTATCATTATGTAGCCCTAGTTGATCTGAAACTCTATGTGCATCAGGCTGGCCCTGAACTCACAGAGACCACCCTTCCTCTGCCCTCAAAGCTCTGGGTTTAATGGTATATACCACCACGTTTAACTTTTTTTTTTGTTTGTTTTGGTTTTTTTTTTTTGAGACAGGGTTTCTCTGTGGCTTTGGAGGCTGTCCTGGAACTCGCTTGGTAGTCCAGGCTGGTCTCGAACTGACAGAGATCCGCCTGCCTCTGCCTCCCGAGTGTTGGGATTAAAGGTGTGTGCATTTGCTAG
>NW_024430364.1:0-29449 GCF_017639785.1 Mesocricetus auratus
TGCCTATTTTGATGTTGCTAATTTGGTTGCTCCCTCTGTGTGTGTCTCTCTCTGTGGCTCTCTGTTGAATTTATTCTTTGAGGAGAGAATCCAGATTGAGAGACCTTTAGCTATTTTCCTATCTTGAATTGATTTCCCTATTTCATTCAACTGTTTGTGCCTGCAAGATCTGGTCAGATTAGGAGAACATGGGGAGTCTGGGTACTAAGTGTGCTCATGGAAGTTACACAGAAGGGACCAGGTTAGATTACTGAGGATGTGCTATGTCTAGGGGGAAAGGGGAATGATGGAGGAAGGGCAAAGTATGTCTGTGTGTGGTTGCATCTAGAGTAGGTGTGGACAAAGGCTAGAGCTTAACTGCTGAGAGGTCAGGGTATGGTCAGACTAGGCTATGCCTGTGGGTGCATCACAAAGGCTAGAGTGTTCTCAGAATGTCATGGAATCTGAAATCAAGGAAACTCCCAGGTCACGAGACTAGAGGAGCACTTGGGAAGTGTGGAAACCTGCTGGTACAGAGAATACTTCTTCAGGAGTTACTGTGAATGGTTACAGGTAGGGCATTTCATGGTTGAGTACTAGAGCTTGGTTGGGTGGCAATAATGTCTGGACAGAGTTTGATGGAGCTGGGGCTGTGTGACCCATGATAGAATATGGAGAATAACATGGGGAGTCTGTGTCCATTGGTTAAGGATGGAGACAGTGGTGAAGAGGTCTAATGGTGGTTGTAGGTAGGTCAGGTACTGGTAGAGTCCTAGAGCTTGACCTCAGTGTAGGCAGTGTTGGTCAGAGTACTAATGAGTAAATTATATGGACCCGGCGGAAGCTTACTGTCCTCTGTTGCTGACAGTGAGAGTCACATTAGTCCAAGGTATGCTTTTTTGGATCAAGACTAGATCTGATAGTGGGGGTGGGGGAGGGGGGCTTGGATGTTGATGTTAAAACATATACATTAGAACCTGGAAGAGGACAGGTGAATTCGGAGTAACACCTAGGGTGGTGGAGGCAAATATAAAACAGAAATGAGACAAGTTACAGGTAGTGCCATCCCGTATGAAGGTTAAACTTTCTCTGAGGCAAAGGAGGCTTAGTTAGACTAGACATTGCAAAGATGTGGAAGCCTAGATATTGGCTATCACACAGGCTAGGTAGCCAGAATAGATCAGGACACTGGATGTAGGACCTGGGTAGAACTGGCAGGAAAAGAAAGGCTTTAGTGGGGAAGTCCAGGGAACCAACCAGGATGACCCTAGAGGAGGACTTGGGAAGTCTGCATACCATGTCATTTGATTGCAGCCCCACAGAAGGGCTCAGGGTGGACCCTGGATGTAAAGATGGGAAGAATGGTATATTGTCCTGGTTCTCTAGAGAACAGAACTAATAGAACATGTGTGGGATTTATTAGAGTAGCCTACACGCTGTGGTCTGACTAGTCCAACAAGGGCTGTCTACAATGGAATCCAGTAGTTATTCACTCTACAAATATGGTTGTTTCAGCTGGTCTTCAGTAAACATCTAAATCCCAAAGAAGTAGGCTCTAATGCCAGTGAGTCAAGAGCATGGACAAGGAGGAAAAAAGCAATAATTTCTTTCTTCCTTGTCCTTTACCTAGGTAGCTGCCTGAAACTATAGCCGGCAACAAAGGTAAGTCTCCACACCTCAAGTGATCTGGATTTAAGTTGCCTCTTCCTACCTCAAGATCCAATTAACTAAAATCCCTCACAGGTTTGCTCAGTGACTTGGATTTTTACGTAATAACTGATACAGTTAGTCAATAATCAAGAATAATAACCACAAATGTGTAATGAGAGACATGGTTAGGGAGAACAGATTGTACTTATGACCCATTTGGTAGATACCTAGACCTTGGCTGCTTTGCCACTGGGGGTGGACTTGGGACAAGGGCTACATCTATTGGGTTACAGAAAAGTTTGTTGGGAACACCAAGGGAACTCATTGCCCTTGCTCTCCAGGACATGGGAAATCTTGGTACTTACTGAGGTAGTGGAGGAAGGAAACATGTGGGTTGTTGCAGGTAAGGCAGGTGTGGGTAAAATCCTTTCCTTTGGTTTTGGTATAATCAAGGTTGGAGCAAGGAATGCGGGATGCAAACTAGACCCTAGACAAGTATATGTGGAGTGAGTTGATGGATGCATCCCAGAAGGTGTCTATGGGTGATCACAGGTATGGTGTCCAGGATGTAGCCTAGAGCGTGGCTGTAGCACCGGTAGGGGTAGTTAGGCTGGTCCTGGTCATTGTATCTCAACAAGGGCTAGACTGTGAATGAAGTCTTGTGGAGTCTAAATATCTAGTACTGGTGGGGTCACGCAGAATGAAGCAGAGCACACCCGTTAGAGGTCGTGGTAAGTCTAGGTGCTGAGGGGCATGGTGGAAAAAATACAGAAGGAAACTGGGTGGTTACAGGTAGGGTGAGTCCTGCCAGAAGCCTAGAGCTTTGCTGCAGCACAAGTAGGGTGTAGGAGTCAGACAAGGTAATGGCAATGGAGTAAGATACAGAGAGTATGGATAACAAGGCAGTTGATGGGGGCCACATAATAGGGGTCAGGATAGACCCTGCAGAAGGAGGTGTGGAACCTGGTTATTCTGAAGCATGGTGGAAGCTGCATGATAAGTTCTGGTGGGTTATGGCAGGTAAGTAAGCGCTGTAAAGAATCGAGAACATAGCTGTAGTGACAGCAGAGTTAGTCAGATTAAGCCAGGACAGAAGATGCGGAAACATTAGGAAGCCTATAGATCAGCTGCTGTGTAGGGAGGACTTGCCAGTGTATGCCATGGCACTGATCATGGGAAAACGGCTTTGAAGGGGATAACAAGGATACTCAGCAGACTAGTCCCTGGAGGAGGACGTGGGAAGTCTGGGTACCTAAAGGGATTATGAGGTCTGGGAAGAAGGGACCTATTAATGTTTGCAGTTAGGATTGGTCCTATCTGCAGCAAAGAGTTTGTTTGCAAGAACAATCAGGGGTTTGGACTCCCAATAGAACAATGTGAGGTGCACTCTCACCCTGAACTCTTGGGAAAGGGTCTAGGCCCTGCCCTATATGAAATGACACACTATGGACACCCCCATGGAGGGCCTCACCCTCCCTGGAGAAATGAGGGGATAACGGGGGGGGGAGGGCACGGGAGGAAGGGAGGGAATGGGAGAGGGACCTGGAACTGACTTGTGAAGCAACCTTGATTCTTATCTAAATTTAAACTGGAAAATAAAATTAAAAAAAACGAATGTACCTGTGGGTAGATGGGGGTAGTGTGAATCCTGGCTAAAGCCTGAAGTTTGGAAAAGTGAAGTCTCACATGGTCATACTAGACCGACACAAATATTTGCTACCCTGACAATGTCTGGTTATGGCTTCTGTGCCAGAAGTTTGTCAGGGGCAAACTAGGCCAGGGAAATAGTTTTATGATCTGTACTATATCTTCTATGATTAAAGAAAGATAATAATGGTCCTGGATAAGGTCAGGGCATCTTACCTATCTAGATACTACAGGACTTCATGGACAGTCTGGTTAACAAGTGACATTGTGAATGCTGCCTTAAAGGGACCTGTGTGTGGTGGCAGATACGGCATGTCCTGGCTAAAGACTTCAGTTTTTCTGCAGCAAAACCACAGTGGTCAGACAATACCAGAGCATAGGATATGAGACCTTAAAGGAGTACAGATGTTGACTGCTTGTCAGGTGAGCCTGAACTGATAGGGCTTTTAGACCCATATTATGAGACCCGCTGATGGTCATACCAGGTCAGATCTGGTCAGCTGTGGGAAAGGCTGGGATGGGAATCCAGGAGTGCTCACTGGGTCTCCTGCATCACCTTGGAGGACGATACAAAGAGTCTGTGCATTGAGTAGGTTGATTTGGCAGGGAAAGTGGGGTTGTCGCGCAGAAAGGATCAGGCTAGATCTCGATGGAGGTTGTAGAACAATTGGATACCAATCAGTGAATTAGAGCTTGTCCAGAATGTTCTTATGCATAGCTGCAGGTAACCCATGTGCTAATCAAAGCTCAGAGCTTGTCTGCAGTACAATCTGGTGTGGTCAACTTGGCAGGGGAAAAAAAGGTGTTGGATAGGGTCTAGATCTGGTATGTTTCAGAAAAGGTATGGATGAGGAGGTCAAGGTCAGGACTTCCCCTAGATGATTACATGTGAAGTCTGGGTGCCTAAAGTGGTGGCAGAGGCTTCACAGAAGGGACCTGTAGGTGAATCCTGTGAATGCAGGTTTTGGTTAAGCTTAGAGCTTGTCACTGACCCAGGCTGGGGAGGTTAGACTATGATAGTACAAAAGATGTGTGACCCTGGTGAAGCCTAGAAGTTGTCTGTTGTAGGGACATTTTTAGCCAGAGTAGACCATGATTCTGGGTGTAGAAATCATGCTTAGATTTGGTGAGCCTCATAACAGGCATGATGGGGAGGTCAGGGGTACTGACAAGTCTAGCCCCAGGAGGATGACATTAGAACTCTGGGTACAAAGTGGGTGGTGGGGGCTGCTCATAAAGGCCCTATAGGAGTCTTCAGGTAGGTTTCCTGGCTGAAGCCTAGAGCTTGTCTGAAGAACAGGCCTTGGTGTTCAGACTAGGGTAATGAAAAGGAAGTGATACCTTTAAGAGGCCTATATGTTGGTTACTGTGTTGGCTTGGGTGACCAAGCCAGGCCAGGGTGCTGCTGTGGGATCCAGGTTAGAACTGGGGACTTTAAGAAAAAGAATGCATGGGGATGTTGGTGGAATCCACTTCTATCAACCCTGGAAGAGGACTTAAGTTTTAGTTCCTACTGGGATGATGGGCACATCACAGAAAGGACTTATAAGTGGTTTCAAATAGGGTAGTACATGTTTGTAGGCTAGAGTTTGGTTCTGAATTAGTAAAGGGGTGGGCACTGTATGCAGGGGTGGTGATGTCAGGCCTATGAAAGACATTACAAGTTAAATAGGAAGTCTGGGGTCAGAATGAGGTGGTGTAGATGTTCTAGAAGTGACCTCTGGATGGCTGCATATACTCAGAACTTGATAGTAAAACTCTATTGAGGGAGAATCACTGCTTTGATCACAGTACACGAAAAGGTCAATCTGGTAACTGACCATAACCTTACTCCCTGCTCTTTAGCTTTGATAGTGCATAGTGCCAGAAATTGCTTTGCCAGCTTCTGGTAGAGAAAAATCAATCATAGCCATACCCAACTGCAAACCCTGCAAGTTAAAACAATGATGGGCCTTCAAAAACGTGCTCACAGGTGCATTAGTGCATGAATGTTATGGAGGTAACTGGACACTTTCCTGTTAGCCTCAAGGCTATCCCATGGGTAGTACAGTGAACCTAACCAAGAACCCACGACTAAGGAAATCATAGGACTATAACAAGACTTACTACAATTATTCTGTGAAATGAGCATAATATCAAGGTGGCATCTAAATATGTAGGTTGATATCATCACGTTAGTATAGCTCACAGTCTGCATCAAGGAAGCTTCTTCCTGAAGTGGACTGAGGTAATATGGAGTCTCACAACTGTTCAAAATGCCATGTCTATGGAGTATTTAGCCATAAACGGGACATTTATATCATACTCCCTCTCAGTAAGGCTCTGGGAACATTATAGAAAAGGGGCCAGAAAGATTGTAAGTGCCAGAGGTTAGGGAGGATCAGGTTGAAACAGTGTGTTGTGAATATGGCATGAGTATGTTATTGATGAGATCTTTGAAGTTGTGGTTGACTTCCCAAGATCTAGGCAGTCAACCCTCCCACAAGGAATGGGCAGGGGCACAGGAGCTAGGGACATCACTAACTGAGGACTTATTGACTGTTGATGATGGTTAGGGGAATGAGAATCAGTTTTCTTTAGGACTTTGACCCCCCTCTTAGGTTGGCCATACACCAGATGGCTCAGCAATGTGCATTATTTAGACAGCACTAATCACATTTATTGCATCGTTAAAAAATAAAGCAGTAATAAGAAAAAAAGGCGATTGAGACATTTCAATTGTCAAAGATTCTAAAGAAGTTATCATAATCTTAGAGCCCAGATCAGCTCCTACTTGGACCACTCCCATCTGCAGCTGTATAAAGACTCTAGACTACTAGGCTCCAAGTTGGTTTGGTCTATGAATAGCGTATTCTGTGTGATGGCAAAACAGTAGCTAAATGCACCCCTCTTTCCTACCCTCTTCTTCCATACTAAAAGTCATGCATTGATTGCTTAAAATAAGATCACTTTCCTTTCTCCTGCTACTGAGGAAAAAGTGACAGCCTAGCTACAAGTGTGACTATTCATCAGCCACACAGCATGGAACTTTCCTCCTTCCACTGCTGTCTATAAGAAGGAACCCCTCTCTGCTTTGTGATTAATATCATGTGTTAAGAGAAGCTTTCTCTTGCTAGCTGCTTTGGTTTATCTCCCGCCAGTTGCTTGGTCTCTGACGCTTTGTAGTCCCCAAATAAACACACAGGAGGCTATATTAATTATGAAGCTGTTGGCCTTGCTTGTCTCTTACTGGCTAGCTCTGCTGTAAGTAATTACCCCATAATTGTTAATCTAAGTATGTCTCTTACCGGAGAATAGTTCCGGGATCCTACCCCATGGCGTTACATCTCGAACTCTTGTGTTTCTCCTTCCCAGAATCCTCCTGGACTCCTAGTCCCACCCATCTAGATTCCTATTGGCTCAACAGTACTTTATTGACAAATGTACAGGACTTCCCCCATCATCTCCTCTTTTCTGTTTAAACAAAAAGAAAGGTCTTAACTTTAACATAGTCAAATTATATATAACAGAACAGTTATCAAATAAGAACATAGTTACAATATTTTAGCAAGATTTAAAGAAAATATCATCCATCCCATCCTTGTGAGTCCAAAGTTCTATATGTAGCATATCTTTTATCATAACTAAGGAAAACTATAATTATAACTATCTATCTTCAACTCCATCAAAGACCACAGAAGGATAATATATAAACACTAGGATTGACAGAGACATCTTACTGCCTGGACAGTCACCCGAAGTTCCTCTGTAACATTGGGGCATCCATCTTCAGCTCATAGGCCACAATGGATCCAGAAGATGTCTCAGCCAAGCAGGAAATTTCAAACTGTCCATCTGCATTGGCAGTCTGTCAGTCATTTCTCTGTCCTGTAGAAAGTCTGGTAGACACTTCCATGAAGCAGGAACCCTGTAAGACTGAGTTTAGCAGTCACTTTTCTGTGGGTCCTGCATGTCCAGTTTATACAGCAACAGTCACTCTAGGCAAGAGCAGTTTCTTGCCCAAATGGCTAATCTTGCCATGTTGAACGCAAACTCCATAATGAGTTTCTTCAATGCCCATCTTCCTCTCAGACATAATTGGTGCTGCCAGGAACAGACATTTCTCATTGTCAAGAAAAACCCTAAACCATTTTAAATGCCATTTTCTGAAGGTCTTTGAAAGGTTTGAAGACTATTTATCTGTCTCAAATACATTTCTATATATTTAGAAAACCTAACTTACCTAAATATAAATTCTGTTATAAGTAACTATAGTCTGTATTTAATTATGCATTACGTTTTAAAAGATCAGTATAAGCACAATACTTAATCAAGAGGAGAAATATACATATCACAAAATTGACCTTGAATTTGTATCAATAAATGAAAAACAATACCCATACCATAATTCCCTTTTTACCATTAAAAAAGATTGGCTGTGATCATCAGCCAATTATAAACAACCCCTTTAAATGAAAACAAAGATTTATAAACAAGATGGGAATTAGGACGTCGCTCATTCCAAACTGCTTCCTGCTGGAAGGGGGCGCTGTTCATACCATGGGGATCATGACAAAACTCAGAAACCTGTATAAGTCCGTATTTTCGGGGTCTGTAAACCTGCATCATCTTATCTGTCTCAATAGTTGGAACACCTGGTCCACTGCTTCCGGGGGTCTTGGTTCGTCAAACCACAGAAGCCTGGAAGGAATCCTCAGCTTTTCATTTTCTGTGGAAACATAAACTAAAACTCCTTTTCCGAGTAACATATCCTTATACTTAAATTTTGAAGTCAAGGCATTTTCAAAAGATAGAATTTGGATTAATTTAGCAGCATTTATATTCAAGTGTACTTTAGCAGTTCCTTCCTGAGTAATCAAAAAACTGAAAAACACAATAGCGTACAGTATCCAGACTCTCTGTGTATTTTCCATCTTTACGTGGCTTATTTATCTATTATTACTTTATTTATTTTACTTTTATTTATTTTTCTCTGAGACAGGGTTTCCCTTTGGAAATCTGCCTGCCTCTGCCTCTGGAGTAAATCCTACCGGCTTGCGCCACCACAATGCTGGCTTTTTTATTTATTTACCACTTTGACGTTTCATTTTCTCTCTCAATCTCATGCATATTTTTAAACACACTGTAAACCTTTAAAGGTTTTGTTCATCCAAGTCTGACCTTACTGTAAATCTTTATGTTTTTCTGGCCACGTGTCTTATCTGTAAAACCGCAGCTGTTTTAAACTGCCGTTTCAAGATGGTGGGCGTAAGCGTGATTCCATCTTACCAGCTTCAGTCCATGTTGACATCCAGCAAAAGCTGACACTTCCAGTTGTACGTACACACCTTTCAATCTTGAGCAGAATCTCTTAAAACAACCTTGGTGTTTTATTTTTCTTTTTCCTTTTCTTTTTCTTTTTATACTGAGTCAGGAAGACTCCAGTAAGTGAGCTGCGTGAATCTCGGCTTGTGGCTAGCAAAACAGAGCACACCTGAGAAAAATGCTGCTACCAAAATCTGTGCTTCTCTCTGTTCTTCTGTTTCTAAAATTCCTTTAAAGCTTTTGTTATTTTGCGTGGAAATTCATCATCCCACTCCTGATCACCATTCTGTTAAGAGAAGCTTTTTCTTGCTAGCTGCTTTGGTTTATCTCCCGCCAGTTGCTTGGGCTCTGCCGCTTTGTAGTCCCCAAATAAACACACAGGAGGCTATATTATTTATGAAGCTGTTGGCCTTGCTTGTCTCTTACTGGCTAGCTCTGCTGTAAGTAATTACCCCATAATTGTTAATCTAAGTATGTCTCTTACCGGAGAATGGTTCCGGGATCCTACCCCATGGCGTTACATCTCGAACTCTTGTGTTTCTCCTTCCCAGAATCCTCCTGGACTCCTAGTCCCACCCATCTAGATTCCTATTGGCTCAACAGTACTTTATTGACAAATGTACAGTACTTCTCCCATCAATCATGTCTCAGACCTACTTTATGTTCCTATCTGTCTGTCTATGGCCTTAATAATTCTAATGTCTTACCTCCAAAGAACCTCAGTGTGCCTCAGTGTTCTCCCTGAACCCAAACATACAATCTTTCATAATTATTGAGGGGCTCTGTGGTCGAGGTCAGAAAGGGTACAGTGCACTATAGGCCTGTCCTGCAGCTTCCGTGAAATCTATCAGTTGTCACTTGGGGTCAAGTCATGCAAGATATACTTTATTGTGTAACAGTGGAGCCCTCTTAAATTGAAAAACCTCAGGATGGGAAAATACTACCCAATAATTTTAAAGGTTTTCCTGTGATGTATCAAGTGTCCTATCCACTCTTGGTCATGGTCTGCTACTGTGATGGCCTCATCTGCTGTGAGTCTGGGCAGCCAGTTGTTTTTCTTAGTAAACACTTGAAGCCTGGCCTCTGTAGCTTCCTTCCAGAGCCATCTTGTAATGGTGCCAGCTTTGGGCCACTTCCCCTCTTGCATGGACATGATCTGTGCTCCTCTACATCTCCCCCTTTTTAGTTTGTTTAGACCAGTCATAGCCCATTTTTGGGGAGCCAGTTCAGGTCACCTTCAAGGAGGGTGATGCCTACCCTGCAGAAGGGGGAATGACATATTCCCCCTCTCCTTGTGAACCCCATTTGCATTTTGAGGTAGCTGTTTAAGAAATTAGGGGTGAAGTGCCAAAGGTCTACAGTTCAGTGTCCTGCAGGTGGATGTAATTAATGGACACTCATTTATACCTCATTTATCTGTTTTCTTACAAAGGTAACTATTCTATTAAGGACAAAATGCCCAAGTATCAGGATCCTTCTAAGATGAGGAGCAGACCGAGTAAAGTAGGTATCAGGGTGGTCAGCCGGGGGGGGGGGACATTGAAAACCATGTTTCATACCAACCCAACACTTGTCCTGTGTATAGTATGCATCAGTGTCCTTACGGAATCTATCTAAATTTTTTGTGATCACACTGGAATGGTCTGCATAGAAACAACATTGCTCCAAAAAGCCTTGCATAACTCCCCTTTTTCAAACAGCAAAATAATCTAGCCCATGCCTATTTTGTAAAGCCACTCTAGCTAGGGAGTCTAAAGTCTTTTGTAAATACTTTAGGCTAACCTATACCTTATCTAGGCTGACACTTATTTATGTCCTTAGTTCTTTTAATTCCTAGTCCTGTGGTACCAGAGAAGTAGCTCCCAGAGCAATGCCCTTGGCCCCAATCCCACTGAGGGTTGTTACGGTAACAGTAGTTAGGGGCTCTCCTTTCTGATGATGGTTTAGCCTTAAGGACACTTCATCATCTGTCCAATAGAGGGCATGGGGGAGAAGTGTGACCAGAGCACACCTATCTCCCCTACCTACAAGTAATGGACCATATATGCAGGGGGTGAGCCCTGTCTGTTCCCATAACCAGAAGGCTCCTTCTCCCTCTGGCCTTAACCACTGAGTGGAGTTATGCACCTGGAAACAGTTATGCCACATTGATGTACCCCCTCCCATTTGAACTTATCAGTTAAACATGTGAAATTCCCTTGGAGGAGTAGGAATGTGAGCCCTATGGGCTCTCTCTAGAGGGTAAGACCCTACATATAGCCCCCTTTCCAATTACTTAGCCCTTTCCCTTATGTCTTCCATAGATGGGGTTTGAGTTCAGCCTGGGCAAGGGGACCACTTCCACCCACATGGAGCTTGAGTGTTCGATGTAACTAGCTGTACCTGTCTTTTGACATCCCCAGGAGGAGCAGTACAAGGCCTTTGCCCTTCTCATTGCCTGACTTGTTGTCCTGTACTATTGCTTCCTGGGCAGATGTAAAAGGGGATGTTTAACAATCAGTTATGCTTCATCAAGTGGGAGCATTCCGGTTTGGAGGGGCTCCCCACAGAGGGTAGGGTGCACCCCTGCTTTTCTCCCCTGCACTTGAGGCACCCTTCTATAACCTGTCCCCAATCCCCCATATCCCATGATCCTCAAGCCAGGTCACACAGGTCGAATTCCAGGTCTGGCCACCAGGTCCCAGGCACTGTCTCCTTAGTTGTGGAGTTGAGGATCTCTCCATTGTCTAGAATTGAGGGCCATCCAGGTGACCCTCTGTGGCTAGTGGGGGTTGAGCTTCTCCTTCTGGGTGTCTGCTGCTGATGTGAGGGTGACCATTATCCAGATCAGCAGGAGCCTTTGTCCTGCAACCTACTTCTCTGTCTGAAATTGTAAGGGGAGAAATCCACTCCTCGGAGCATTCCTCTCCCTGGGATATGTTAGCCTTCCTCCCATTAGGCCTTCCCCAAGCCATCTGGCAATGGCCTCAGACTTCAGCTTTGGGCTACTCATGATTTGGCAGAACAGTAGTCAGCTTGGGCCATTCTGCCTCCTGCAGAATCCTGATCTGTGCTACTCCACATATAATGGTGATGAACCCAAGAAGGGAACTTTCAAGGCCTATGTTTTACAGGAAAGGAGAGAATGGACAACTTTCCGCAACTTTCCACAGTTCCTGACATTAATGAAATCCTATACTGTTTTTCTCTGTTTAGCATGATATTGGTCATAGGCATCTTTTAAAATTTCTATATCTTTCATTACTTAAAACGTTTTAAAATTAAATATAGTTTGATAATATTCTTCCTCTTCCTCAAGTCCATACAGATAATCTCTTCCTCTCTATTCACCCAACATTTAGTTCTTTCTTTAAAATTCAACAAAAAAAACAATGCAACAAAAAAGCCCCCAAACATAGAGAAGACATGACAACATCCAAATATAGAACAACAGATACAAAACCATCTGTAATGAAATAAAAGCACATACACAGAACTGCGGTATCAGTTGTTTGTTGGTCAACAACTCCTGATGATGAGCCCTGCCCTGGAGTGGCTGACATAACCAGTGTCATTCCATAAGACGAAAAATGCCTTTCCGTCTTCCAGGTGGTAAAAATGACAGTTCAGTTGTTAACCTTTACACTGGTGGCTCGGTTTTACATAAATGCTTAATTAATAAATGAATTAATTACTTAAATATTAAAAAATACACTAGAGCAAAACAAATCCTATCACATGAAAGATAGACAAAATAAATAGAAGGAAAGAGCCCAAGAGAAGTCACAAGAGTCAGAGAATCGTGAGTTTTCACACCCAGGTATTCCATAAAAATACTAGTCTAGAAAACATACTTTAAATGCAAAGGACCTGCTACAGAACTATGAAGGCCCTGTGCATGCTGCTTCAGTCTCTATGAATTCATATGAGCCCCTTTGGCTGTTACATTCATTCTGCTGTCTTTTATGTGGGGTTCCTTGAGCACTGGTGATAAAACATCATTACCAACACAAGTTACAGAAGACAAGGTTTATTTGGGCTTGTGGTCCCAATAGAAAAAAGTCCATCGTGGCTGGGAGGCATGGAAGGTAACACAGTAACAGCAGGAAGCTGAGAGCTCTTATCTTTACCACAAGCACAGTGAAGCAGGTAGGAAAAGCAAAAAATTGGCTGGAGAAATTTAGCTCTAAAAACATGCCCTCAGAAACATTCTTCCTCCATCAAGGCCTCATCTCCTAAAACTGCCAAAATGGGGCACCAAACGTGAAACAGATATTCAAAATATGGGAGCCTAGGAAGGACATTCACATTGAAACCATGACATCTGACTTTTTTCTTATTTTGGTTCCTATTTTCATCGATTTATTTAAGATTTTCATGTTTATGAAAATAGATACTTTCAAAATATGTCCTTTTGCTACTATGAATTTCTTCAGTCTTATACTTCTCCTTTAGCCTATTTTGATTTTACTTATTTTTTCCCTCTGTGTATCTGTCTCACTCTGTGTCTAATATTGAGTTTATTTCTTAAGGAGAGTATCCAGAATAAGGTAACTTTAGCTATTTTCCTATCTTGAATTGATTTCCCTATTTCATTCCATTGTTTGTTTGTGTCTGAAGATCTTGTCAAAGGAGGATGTCTTAGGGACTCTGGGTACTAAGTGTGTTCATGGAAGTTACACAGAAAGGACCAAGCTAGATTGTTGAGGATGTGCTTAGTCTAGGAGAAAATTGAACTGATGGAAAAGGGACAAAACATGTACTTGTGTAATTGCAGCTACAGTAGGCATGGACAAAGGCCAGAGTTTAACTGCTGAGAGGTCAGGATGTGGTCAGACTAGGCTATAATAATGGATGTGTTACAATGGCAAGAGTGTTGTCAGAATGTCGTGGATTCTGAAGTCAAGGAACCTCACTGGGCTTGAGCCTAGAGGAGCAGTGTGGATGTTGATAGCTTGTGTTACAGAGGAATCTTCTTCAGGACTGTCTGTGAATAGTTACAGATAGGGCATTTCATGGTTAAGTACTAGAGCTTGGCTGGGTGGCAATGATGTCTGGACAGAGAATAATGTTTCTGGTGAGGTGGAACCCATGATAGAATATGGAGAATAACATGGGGAGTCTGTGTCCATTGGATGAGGATGGAGACAATGCTGAAGAGCTGTAATGGTGGTTGCAGGTAGGTCAGGTACTGGTAGTATCCTGGATGATGGCTTCAGTGTAGGCAGTGTTTGTCAGAGGACTTTGGAGTAAAATATATGGACAGGGCTGAAGCTAACATGTCTCTGTTGCACAGACAGGGAGAGTCATATTAGTCCATGGCCCTGGTTATGGGATCAAGACTAGATCTGTTAGAAGGAAAAAACCTTGGATGTTGAGGTGAGAACATAAACATTAGAACCTGTAAGAGGACATGGGAAGACTGAGTAACAACTGGTGTGGTAGAGAAAAATTGATAATAGACATGAGGCAAGTTGCTGCTAGTGCGATACTGAATGAAGGATAGAGCTTCTCTGAGAAACATCTGGTTGTGTTCACACTAGACCAGTGCAAAGATGTGGAAGCCTAGATGTTGGCTATCACACATATTTGGTGGCCAGCCCAGACCTGCACACTGGATGTGGAACCAGGGCTAGACCTGGCAAGTTAAAGGAAGGCTTCAGTGGGGAAGTCCAGGGAACCAACCAGGCTGATCCCAGAGGAGGACACGGAAGGTCGGCATATCATGTCAATTGATTTCAGCCCCACAGAAGGTGTCAGGGTTGACCTTCTATGTGAAGGGGGAAAGAATGAAATACTGTCTGGGTTCTCTAGAAAACAAAACTGACGAAATGAGTATGTATGGCATTTATTTGAGTGGTTTACAGGCTGTGGTCTGACTAGTCCAACAAGGGCTGCTTACAAAGGAAGGTCCAGGAATCCAGTAGTTGTTCACTTTCAAGTCTGGATGTTTCAGGTGGTCTTCAGTATTAGTCTCAATCCCAAAGAAATAGTCTCTAATGCCAGGGAATCAAGAGCATGGGTAAGCAGGAAAAGAACAATAATTTCTTTCTTCCTTATCCTTAACCTAGGCAGCAATTTTAAACTATAGCCCACACCAATGGTAAGTCTTCCCACCTCAAGCTATCTCGATTTACAGTGGGTCTTCCTACCTCAAATGATCCAATTAACTAAAATCTCTCACAGGAGTGCTCAGTGACTTGTATTTTAGGTAATTTGAGATGTAGTTAGTTGATAATCAAGAATAGTAATAATAAATAGGTAATGAGTGACACGGTTGAGGGGTAAAGGAGAAACTTTTGGTGGAAATCTAAAACTTGGCTCCTTTGCCTTTGGAGGTGTCCTGGCTCTTCAGGAAGACATGGGAAATCTTGGTACAAACTAAGGTAGTGGAGGAAGGGCACCTGTGCATTTTTGCAGGTAAGACAGGTATAGATGAAATCCTTGACGTTGGCTGTGATAAAATCAATGTAGGAGCATGGGATGTGGGACCGATGCTACACCCTAGATGATTATACAGGGAGTAATTTGATGAATGTGTCTGTGGGTGAATCCAGGTAGAGTGTCCATGATGTAGCCTAACTTGGCTGTAGCACAGGTGGGGTTATTTAGTCTAGTGCTAGCCACTGGATCTCAACAAGGACTAGATTGTGAATGACATCCTGTGGAGTCTAAATGCCAAGTACTGGTTGGAACACACAGAAGGGAGCAGAGGTCATTGTAAGGCTAGGTACTGAGAGGTATGGTGGAAAAAATACAGAAGGAAACAGGGTGAGACCTGCCAGAAGCCTAGAGTTTTGCTGCATCACAATTAGTTTGTAAGAGTCAGACTAGGTGGGGCATGCAATGTCAGATACAGAATAGGCTATGGAGGAAGATTCACAGAGTCTGGATAATGAGGCAGTTGGTGAGGGCCACATAATAGGTATCAGAATAAACCCTGCAGAAGGAGATGTGAAACCAGGTATTTTTCGGGCTATGGTGGAAACTGCATAGTAAGTTCTGGTGGGTTATTGCAGGTCAGTAAGTCCTGTATAGAATCAATAACTTGTCTGTAGTGTCAGCTGAGTTAGTCAGACAGTGAAATCCTTAGGAAGCCTAGAGATCAGCTGCTGTGGAGGGAGAACTGGACAGACTATGCAATGGCACTGATCAAAGGAAAAAGGCTTTGAAGGGGATAACAAGGGTACTCATCAGACTAGAGCCTGGAGGAAGACTTGGGAAGTCTAGGTACCTAAAGAGGTTGTGAGTTCTGGGAAGAAGGAACCTATGTATGTTTGCAGTTACGACAGTTCCTATCTGTAGCCCAGAGGTTGTTTGTGAGAACAGTTAGGGGTTTGTGATATTAGACCAGGCACAGAATGTGAGATAGAACTTTGGAGACAACTGTGAGGAATCTGTGTACTGAGCACTATTGGTCACACAGAAGGAGTTGTGCTAGTACCTGGAGGCTGAGGTAGGAAGTCTGGTACTAATTACCATTGTGGAAGTAGCCCACAATGTACCTTTGTGTAATGCAGGTAGCGTGTTTCCTGACCAAAGCCTGCAGCTTGTGAGCAGACAAGGCTTATGTGGTCATACTAGTCTGATGTGAATTATTTATTACCTTCACAATGTTTAGTGATGTTTGCTATGTCGTTAGGGTGTGAGGGGCCAGCCTGGCCAGGAAACTAGTTTTACAATCTGTACCAGAACTTCCAGGTTGAAGGAAAGATATTAATGGGCTTGGATAGCTAGGTCAGGGCAACTTACCTGTCTAGAAACCACAGGATGACTAGGAGAATCTGGGTAACAAGCGGCATTGTGAAAGCTGTCTCAAATGGACCTCTGTGTGATAGCAGTTAAGACAGGCCCTAGCTAAAGCCAAGACTATCTCTGCATTAAAGTCATGGTGGTCTGTTAAGGGAAGAGCATTGGATTTGGGAACTTATTGAAGTAGAGTGTTGCCTGCTGTTCAGGTAAGCCAGACCAAACCAGGCTGGGAGATACAGGTTTTAGAACCCATTGGTTGCGAGCAGAGGCCACATGTGGTCTGTTGGGTGATAGGCTTGGATGGGAAGACAGGAGTGTTCACTGGGTCAACTGATGGACCTGGAAGGAGGACAAGAAGAGTCTGTGTATTGAGGAGGCTGATTGGGTAGGGGAGGCAGGGTTTTCACACAGAAAGTATCAGGTTAGAATCCATGGAGGTTGTAGAACAATTGCATGCAAAGCAGTGAATCAGAGCTTGTCCAGAAGGTGCCTTTGCATAGATATGGGTAGGCCATGTGTAAATCAAACACTATAGTTTGCCTGTAATATAATCTGTTGTGGTCATATTTATCAGGAGAAAAAGATGTAAGATGGGGTCTAGATCTGGTATGCTTCAGAAAAGTTATGGATGATGTGGTCAAGGTCAGGCCTTACCCTAGATGAATACTTGTGAAGTCTGGTTGCCTAATGTGATGGCAGAGGCTTCACAGATGTGACCTGTATGTGAATCCTGGCAATGAAGGTTTTGGTTCAGCTTAGAGCCTCTCTCTGACCCAGGCTGGGTGGTTAGACTATGCTCGTACCAAAGATGTTTGACACCGGGGAAGCCTAGAACTTGTCTTTTGTATAGACATGGCTGGCCAGAGTAGACCATGATTCTGGGTGTGAAAATCATGATTAGTTTTGGTGGGTTTCAAACAGGCATGAAGGGGAGGTCAAGGGAAGTTACCCTGCTAGACCCTGGAGGATGACATGAGAACTCTGGGTACAAAATGGGAAGTAGAGTCTGATCATAAGGGCCCTATAGGAGGCTTCAGGTTAGGTTTTCCTGACTGAAGCCTAGAGCTTCTCTGAAGAATAGGCCTTGGTGTTCAGACTAGGCTAATGAAAAGGAAGTGATACCTTTAAGAGGCCTAGATGTTGGCTACTGTGCAGGCTTGGGTGACCAAGTTAGTCCAGGATGCTGCCTGTGGGATCAAGGTTATGTCTGGGGACTTGAAGAAAAAGAATGAATCAGGATCTTGGTGGAATCCACTGGGATCAACCCTGGAAGACAACAGAACTCTGAGGTCCTACTGGGGTGATGGGTATATCACATAAAGGACCTACGAATGGTTTCAGATAGGACAGAATATGTTCTAAGCCTAGAATTTGGTTCTGAAGTACAAAGGAGTAGTCAGTCTATGCATGGCTGGGTGATTTCAGATGTATAAAGGAGATTAGAGGCTTACGTAGGAAGTCTGGGGACAGAAGAGGTGGTACAGGTGTTCTCAAATTGGCCTCTGGAAAGCTGCATGGAGCCTGAACTTGATAGTAAGACCCTATGTAAGAGAACATCATAGCTTGGATCACAGTATATGAAAAAGTCAATCTGGTAACTGACCATGAGCTTACTCCCTGCTCTTTAGTTTGATAGTACCAAAGACAGCTAAGCCAAGGCCTGGGCGAGAAAGGACAATCATAGCTGTATCCAGATGCAAATCCTGTATGTTAAACAATGATGTCTATTAGAAAGTTGTGGTGAGAGGGGCAATAGTGACATGAATTTCGTGGAGGTAACTAGCCCCTGTCTTTTTAGGGTTAAGTCCTACTCCACAGGAGAAATCCCAGGGCTTTTACAGTATACATAACCAAGAGCCCATGGCTAAGGAAATCATAGACCTAACACAAGACTTACTACAATTATTTTGTTAAATGAGCATAATTATAAGATGGTTTCTACATATGTGTGTTGATACTCCTATATTAGTGTATCTCACAGTCTGCATCAAGGAAGCTTCTTCCTGTATGGGACAACTGATTATGGAGACTCAAAAGTGATCAAAATGCCATGTCTATGGAGTTTTTAGGCATAAAGGGGACCATTATATCATACTTCCTCTCGTTAAGGCTCTGTGAACATCATAGAAGAGGGAACAGAAAGATTGTCAGAGCCAGAGGTTAGGGAGGATAATGGTGAAACAGGGTCTTCTGAACACGGCAAGACTATAACATTGAGGAAATCTTTGCAGTTGTGGTTGATTGCCCAAGATCAAACCATTCAGCCTCCCCACACACAAATAATTGGAGGGAAACATGAGCTAGGGACATAAATAACTGAGAACTTACTCAGAGTTGATGACTGTTAGGAAAAGGAGAACCAGTTATTGTAGGGCTTTGACACTCTAATAAGTTGGCCGTACACAAGATGGCTCAAAAATGTGCATTATTTAGACAACTGTAATCAGACTCACAGCATCGTTAAAAGAATAACAACAGTAATAAGGGAAAAGGCAATTGAGACATTGCAATTGTCAAAGATTCTAAAGAAGTTATCATAATTTTACAGTCCAGATCAGGTGCTGCTGTGTCCACTCCCTTCTGCAACTGTATAGAGACTCTAGACTAATAGGCTCCATTATGGTTGGGGCTATGAATAGCGTATTCTGTGTGATGGCAAAACTGTAGCTAAATGCTCACCTCCTCCCTACCCTCTTCTTCCATCCTAAAACTCGTGCTTTGATTACTTAAAAGGTAAGATCACTTTCCTTTCCCTTGTGAACTGAAAAATTAACCAGCCTAGCTACAAGTGTGCATGACAGACTACTCATCTGTCACAGAAAAAGGAACTTTCTTCCTTCCTCGGAAGTGTGTAAGAAGTGACCCTCTCTACTTCATGAGCAATATCTTGTCCCAGAACCTCCTTCATGATCCCATCTGTCTGTCTGTGTCCTTAATAATTCTAATCTTTTATCTCCAAAGGACAATGTGCCTTAGTGTTGTCATTGAACTGAAACCTGCATTTTTCATAATGGCGATGAACCCCAGAAGAGTACTTTCAAGCACTGTATTGAACAGGAATTGAGAGAACGGATGTCTTCCCACATTTTTCCACAGTTCCTGATTTTAATGAAATACTACAATTTCATTTTCTGTATTTATTATAACTTTGGCTGTGGGCTTCTTTTTCATTTTTTCATCTTTTTTATAATTTAAAAACATTTTTACATTAAATATATTTTGATCTTTTTCTTCCTCTTCCTCAAGTTCATCCAGATTCTTTCTTCCTCTCTGACCAACCAACCTTTTAGTCTTTCTTTAAAAATCAACCAAAAACCAGCACAACAAAAATCCCCCAACTCTAAAGGAAAACAATACAGCATCCCAAAAAGAAAACCGAATGTAGAACAACATCTGTAATGAAATAAAAACAAACACAGAACTGCCAGATCTGTTGTTTGTTATCAACTTATCCTGATTATAGCCCTGCCCTGGAGTGACTGACAGACCCGGTGTCATTCCATTGAAGCAAGCAAAATGGCTTTCCCTCACCCATGCAGTAGAAATTTCAGTTCAGTTGTTAACTTTATAACTAGTGGTGTATTTTTAACTATATAACTGCCTAAATAACTACCTATTTAACTAACTAACTAGCTAGCTAGCTAGCTAATTAATTAAATAAAATATGGGAAAATACTGTAGTATGAAAAAAACCGTATTATCTCAAAGTTAGACAAAACAAACAAAAGGAAAAAGGCACAAAGAGAAGTCACAGAGTCAGAGAATCATGAGTTTGCACACCCAGGTATTACATAAATACACTAATCTGGAAAAATTACTTTAAATGCAGAGGACCTGGTACAGACCACTGAAGGCCCTGTGCATGATGCTTAAGTCTCTATGAGTTCATATGAGCCCTATGGCTCCTGCATTCTTCAGTTTTATTTTCTGTAGGATTCCTTGAGCACTGGCGATAAGCCACCAGTACCCACACAAGTTACAGAAGTCAAAATTCATTTGTGTTTGTGGTCCCAGATGCTGAAAGTCCATCATGTCTGGGAGACATGACTGTAGACAACAGGTATCACAGTAACAGCAGGAAGATGAGAGCTCTTATCTTGAATCACAAGCACAGAGAAGCATGTAGGAAAAACAACAAAAAATCAATTGCCAGGATTATTTTATCTCTGAAAACCTGCCCTCAGTAACATACTTCCTCCAGCAAGGTCTCATCTCCTAAAGCTGCAAAAATGGCCCACCAACTGAGAAACAAATTTTCAAATATGGGAGCTAGGAAGGACACTCTCATTCAAACCAGTACAACTGACTTTTTTCTCAGTTTGCTTCTTATTTTCTTTAATTATTTGAGATTTTCATATTTAGGGGATAGACTCTTTCAACATATGTCCTTATGTTCCTATGAATTTCTTCAGCAACTGCTATATTTTTCTCTTTTTTCTATTTTGGTGTTCCTAATTTGTTTGCTCTGTGTCTCTGTGTGTCTCTCCCTGTGTCTTAATTTTGAGTTTATTCTTTGAGGAGGGAATCCAGATTGAGAGACCTTTAACTAGTTTCCTATTTCAACTGATTTCCTTGCTTCATTCAACTGTTTGTTTGTATCTGCAAGATCTGGTCAAGGGAGGAGGTCTTGGGGTGTGTGGGAATTAAATGTGTTCATGGAAGTTACACAGAAGGGACCAGGTTACATTCTTGATGATGTGCTAAGCTAGAGGGAAAAGTGAACTGAAGGAACAGGAACAAAATATGTCTGTGTGTGATTGCAGCTAGAGTAGGTATGGACAAAGGCTACAGCTTAATTGCTGAGAGGTCAGGGTGTGGTCAGACTAGGCTATGACAGTGGATGTGTGACAAGGCCTAGAGTGTTCTCAGAATGACCTGGATTCTGAAGTAAGGAAACTCAGTGGGCTGAAGCCTAGAGGAGCAATGTGGATGTGGATAGCTAGTGGTACAGAGGATCCTTCTTTAGGAGTGTCTGTGAAAGGTTACAGGGAGGGCATTTCAAGGTTGAGGCCTAGAGCTTGGCTGGGTGGACAGAGTTTGATGGACCTGGGGCTGTGGGACCCATGATAGAACATGTACAATAACATTGGGTGTCGTTGTACATTTTATGGGGATGGAGACAGTACCAAAGAGGCTTATTTCTGGTTGCATGTATGTCAGGTACTGGTAGAATCCTAGAGCTTCACCTCAATTTAGGCAGTGTTGGCCAGAGTATTGAGGAGTAATTATATAGACCCGACTGAAGCCTATGTGTTTCAGTTGCACAGAGAGTGAGAGGAATTTTATTCTAGTGCCTTTCTTATATGATAAAGACTAGATCTGATAGGGGGGAAACTTGGATTTTGAGATTAGAACACATGTATATATATATAAGTACCTGGAAGAGGACTTGTGAAGTCTGAGAAGCAACTGGGGTGTTAGAGTAATTTAGATAACAGACATGAGGGAAGTTGAAGGTAAGGCCATGCCAGATGAAGGCTAGAGCTTCTCTGCAACACAGGTGGTTGTGCTTAGACTAGGCCATTGCAAAGATGTGGAAGCCTAGATGTTGGCTATCACACAGGGTAGATGGTTGGACTAGACCAGGAAACTGGATATGGGACCTGGGTAGAACTGGCAGGTTAATGGAAGGCTTCAGTGTGAAAGTCAAGAGAATCAACTAGGCTGACTGAAGAGGAGGACTTGTGAAGTGTGCATACTATGTCAGTTGATTGTAGCCCTACAGAATGGGTTAGCATGGACCCAGTGTGTAAAGGTGGGAAGAATGGTATATTGTCTGCGTTCTCTAGACAACAGAACTGATAAAATGAGTATGCATGGGGTTTATCAGAATGGCTTACAGGCTGTGGTCCAACAAGGGCTGTCTACAATGGAAGGTCCAGGAATCTAGTAGTTGTTCACTTTCAATTCTGGTTGTTTCAACTGGCATTCAGTAGGCATCTAAATCCCAATGAAATAGGTTCCAATGCTAGTGAATCAAGAGCTTGGACAAGCCGGAAAAGAGCAATAATTTCTTTCTTCCTTGTTCTTTACCTAGGTAGCCACGTTAATCTATAGTCCACAACAACACTAAGTCTTCCCATCTCAAGATATCTTGATTTAAGGTTTGTCTTACTACCTCAAATGATCCAATTATCTAATATCACTCACAAGTGTGCTCAGTGACTTGGATTTTTGGTAAATTCTGATGTAATTAATTGATAACCAAGAATAGTAATCAGAAATAGGTAATGAGTGACATGGTTGAGGGGAACTGAAGAAAGTTATGACCGGTATGGTGGAAACCTAGAACTTGCCTCCTTTGCCATTGGGGGTGGACATATTAGGGCTATGAGAAAACTTGAGACAAGGGCTACCTCTATTGGGTTAAAGAAAGTTTTGATGGGAATAACAAGGGGACTCATTGTCCTGGCTCTTCGGGAGGACATGTGAAATCTTGGTACCCACTAAAGTAGTGGAGGAAGGGAGCCTGTGCATTGTTGCATGTAAGGCAGATGTGGATGGAATCCTTGACCTTGGCTGTGATAAAATCAAGGTAGGAACATGGGATGAGGGACCCATACTAGACCCTATAGGATTATATAGGAAGTGATTTGATGGATGCATCCCAGGAGTCTGTGGGTGAATCCAGGTAGGGCGTCCATGATGTAGCCTAGACCTTGGCTGTAGCACAGGTGGGGTTACTGAGTCTAGTCATAGACACTGCATCTCAACCAGGTCCAGACTGTGAATGAAATTCTGTAGAGTCTAACTTCCAAGTACTTGTGGGATCACAAGGAAGGGAGGAGACAGCATTGTAAGTCTAGGTGCTGTGTGTTACAGTGGAAAAACACAGAAGGAAACTTGGTGGTTACAGGTAGGCAAATCCCGCCAGAAGTCTAGAGCTTTGCTGCAGCACAAGTAGTTTGTAAGAGTCAGACTAGGTGGGGAAGGTAATGCCAGATAATGACTAGAAAATGGAGTAAGATTTAGACAGTCTATAAAATAAGGAATTTAAAGGTGCCACAAAATACGGGTCAGGATAGACCCTGCAGAAGGAGATGGGAAACCTGGTTATTTGGGAGCATGGTGGAAACCGTATGGTAAATTCTGGTGTATTATTGCAGGTAAGTAAGTCCAGTATAGAATAGAGAACTTGTCTCTAGTGACAGCAGAATTAATAAGACTCGGCCAAGGCAGTGAATCCCTTAGGAAGCCTTTAGATATGCTCCTATGTAGGGAGGACTGGATAGACTCTGCCATTGCACTGATCATGGGAAAAAGGCTTTGTTTTTGGTAACATGGGTACTCACCAGAGTAGACCCTGGAGGAGGACTTGCGAAGTCTAAGTACCTAAAGTGGTTGTGAGTTCTGGGAAGAACGGACCTATTAATGTTTGCAGTTAGGATGGGTTCTATCTGCAGCTGACAGGTTGTTTGTGAGAACAGTCAGGGTTTGTGAGATTAGGCCAGGCACAGAATATGGGATAGGACTTTGGAGACAACTATGAGGAATCTATGTACTGAGTAGTGATGGTCACACAGAAGGGTTTGTGCTAGAACCTGGTGGCTGACGTAGGAAGTCTGAGTACTAAGTATCATGGTGGAGGCAGCCCAGAATGTTCCTGTGTGTAGATTCAGGTAGGGTGTTTCCTGGCCAAAGCCTGCAGCTTGGAAACTGTAAAGTGTCAAGTGGTTATATTAGGCTGATGTGAATTATTTACTACCCTCATAATGTCTAGTGATAGCTTCTGTGCAGGCAGGGTATGAGTGGCAATCTATGCCAGGGAATTAACTTTATGAGGTGTTCTAGATTTTCCTGGTTGAAGGAAATGGATTAATGTGCTCCGATGGGGGAGGTCAGGGCAACTTACCTGTCTAGACACTACAGGATAACATGGAGAGTCTGGGTAAGATGTGGCATTATGATTGTAGCCTCAAAGGGACCTGTGTCATTGAAGTTAGTGTAGGCTCCAATAACGCCGAGAGTTTCTCTGCACCACAGCCATGGTGGTCAGTTATGTCCAGAACAATGGATTTGGGAACTTAATGAAATAGAGATGTTGACTGCTGGGCAGGTGAGCGTGAACAGACCTGGCTGGGAGACACAGGTTAAAGAAACCACTGGTTTTGAGCAGAGGACACAAGTGGTCAGTGGTGTGAAAGGCTTGGATGGGAAAACAGGAGTGCTCACTGGATCAACTGATGGACCTTGGAAGGGAACATTAAGAGTCTGTGTATTGAGGAGGTTGATTGGGCAGGGGAGGGTAGGTTGTCACAGAGAAGTGGTTAGGTTAGAACTCCATGGAGTTTGTAGTACAACTGCATGCAAAGCAGTGAAACAGAGCTTGTCCAGAAGGTGTCTATGCATAGCTGCAGGTAGGCCATGTTTTAATCAAAGCCTAGAGCTTGGCTGTTGTACATTCTGATGTGGTCATATTTGGCAGGGGAAAAGGTGTGTGATAGGGTCAGAAAAACCTGTGGATGAGGTTGTCAACGTCAGGCCTTACCATAGATGATTACATGTGAATTCTGGTTGGCTAATGTGTTGGCAGAGGCTTCACAGAAGGGACCTGTAGTGTATCCTGGTAATGCAGATTTTGGTTAAGCTTAGAGCTTGTCTCTGACCCAGGCTGGGTGGTTAGACTATGCTAATACCAAAGATGTTTGACCCTTGGGAAGCCTAGAAGTTGTCTTTTATATGGACATGGCTGGCCAGAGTAGACCATGATTCTGGGTGTGGAAACCATGATTACATTTAGTGGGTTTCAAACAGGCATGAAGGGGAGGTCAAAGGAACTTATGTGGATAGACCCTGGAGGATACAATCAGAAATCTGGGTACAAAGTAGGTGGTAGAGGCTTCTCATAAGGGCCCTATAGAAGACTTCAGGTATGGTTTACTTGTTGAAGCCTAGACCTTGTCTGTAGAAGAGGCTTTGGTGTTCAGACTAGGCTAATGAAAAGGAATTGACACCATCCAGAGGCCTAGATGTTGGCTACTGTGCAGCATTGGGTGACCAAGCTAGGCCATGGTGCTGCTTGTGGGATACAGGTTAGATCTGGGAATAATGGCAAGGGGCCTTCTCAATATGTATTTTGATATCCCTAAGTTAGTATAGATCTCAGTCTGCATCAAGGAAGCTTCTTCCTGTTTTGGACTACAGTTAATATGGAGACTCACAACTGATCAAAATGTCAAGTCTATGGTGTGTTTGGGTTTAGCCATAAAGTGGAACCATCATATCACACACCCTCTCATTAAGACTCTGGGAAAATTATAGAAGAGGGGCCAGAAAGATTGTCAGAGCCAGAGGATAGGGAGGATCATTGTGAAAGAATGTCTTGTGTAAATGGCATGAGTATATCATTGATGAAATCTTTGCAGTTGTTCGAGTGCCCAAGATCAAACCAGACAACCCCCCCAAAGAATTGGCTGGGGCACATGAGCTAGGTACATCAATAATTGAGAACTTATTGATAGTTGATGACTGTTATGGAAAGGAGAATCAATTAATTTAAGGTTATGAACCCCTATAAATTTGGCTCTACCCAAGATGGCTCAACAATGTGCAATATTTAGACAGCTATAATCAGACTCATATCATCATTAAAAGAATAACAACAGTAATAAAGTAAAAGGTGATTGAGACATTGCAAATGTCAAAGATTCTAAAGAATTTATTATAATTTTATTACCCAGATCAACTATGCTCTGTTCACTCACATCTGCAGCTGTATAGAGATTCTGGACTACTGGGATCCAAGATGGTTGGGGCTATGAATAACATTTTCTGTGTGATGGTTTCAAAGCAGCTAAATGTACCCCTATCCCTAACTTCTTCTTCCATCTTCACAGTCAGTCATTTATTACCTAAAACGTAAGATCACTTTCCTTTCCCTTGCCAACTGGGTACAATATACAGCCTAGGTACAAGCGTGCATGATAAACTACTCGTCAGTCACAGAGCAAGGAACATTTCTGCTTCCTCTGAAGTCTATAAGCAGGTAGCCCTCTCTACTTCTTGAGCAATATCTTGTCTTTGAAACTCCTTCATTATCCCATCTGTTTGTCTATGGTATTATTAATTCTAATCTTTTATCTCCAAAGGAAAATGTGCCTCCAAAGGAAAATGTGCCTCGGTATTTTCCTTGAACGCAAACCTGAAGTCTTTCATACTGGTGATGGTCCCCAGAAGGGTACTTTTAAGCACTGTATTGAACAGGAATGGAAAGAATAGACATCTTTCCACATTTTTCCATTGTTCCTTATTTTAATGAAATCCTCCAATTACATTTTCTGTATTAAGTACAACTTTGGTTGTGGGCTTCCTTTTTATTTTTTCATCATTTTTCATTTTTAAAACATTTTTCTATTAAATATATTTTGATCTTTATTTTACCTCTTCCTTAAGTCCATCCAGATCCTGTCTTCCAATCTGACCACTCAGCATATTGGTCTGTCTTTATAAATCAATAAAAGCCAATAAGGAAATTTACAAAAACCTAGAGACAGAAATCCAGCATCCCAAAAAGAAACCACCAGGAAAAACAACATCTGTAATGAAATTAAAAACACACACAGAACTTCAGGATCTGTTGTTTGTTATCAACTAATCCTGATTATGAGCCATTCCCTGGAGTAATTGATAGTCCCAGTGTCATTCCACTGAAGAAAAATGCATTTACCCCACCCATGTGGTAGAAATTACAGTTCAGTTGCTAACCTCTACACAAATGGCTCATTTTTAAATTTCTAACTAACTAACTAAATAAATAAATACCTATTTAATTAACTAACTAGCTAATTGATTAATTAAATAAAATATGGGTAAAATACTATAGTATGAAATAAAACTATCACATCAAAGTCAGACAAATCTAATAGAAGGAAAAGAGCCCAAGAAAAATCAGAGTCAGAGAATCATGAGTTTTCACATCCAGGTATTACAGAAGAATACTAATCTCCAAACCATACTTTAAAAGCAGAGGACCTGGTACAGTCAAGTGAAGGCCCTGGGCATGATACTACATTCTCTATGAGTTCACATGAGATCCTTGGGCTCACACATTCTTCACCTTTCTTTTCTATGGGATTCCTTGAGCAACGGTGATAAAACAGCATTACCAACACAAGTTACAGATGTCAAAGTTCATTTGGGTTGTGGTGCCATATATTAAAAGTCCATCCATCATACCTGGTAGGCATGCAAGTAGTCAACAAGTAACACAGTAACATCAGAAAACTGAGAGCTCTTATGTTGAAACATAAGCACAGTGAAGCAGCTAGGAAACAAAATATTGTCAGGAGTATTTTAACTCTGAAAACCTGCCCTCAGTAACATACTTCTTCCATGAAGGCCTCATCTCCTAAAACTACCCAAGTGGGTCACAAATTGTGAAACAAATATTCAAATATGGCAGCCTAGAAAGGACAGTCTCATTGAAACCTGTACAACTGACTTTTTTCTCAGTTTCCTTCCTATTTTCTTTAATTATTTGAGATTATCATGTTTAGGGGGATAAATTCTTTCAAAATATGTCCATATGCTCTTATGAATTTCTTTAGTAACTGCTATATTTTTCTTTTTTGTCTATTTTGATATTACTAATTTGGTTATTCCCAATCTCTGTGTGTCTCTCCCTCTGTCTTGATTTTAAGTTTAATATTTGAGGAAGGAATCCAGATTGAGAGACCTTTAGCTAGTTTCCTATCTTGAATTGATTTCCTTATTTCATTCAACTGTTTGTGTCTGCAAGATCTTGTCAGAGAAGGAGGTCTTGTGGTGTCTGGATACTATGTGTGTTCATGGAAGTTACACAGAAAGGACCAGGCTATATTCTCGAGGATGTGCTAAGTCTAGGCAGAAAAGTGAACTGAGGGAACAGGGACAAAACATGTCTGTGTGTGATTGCATCTAGAGTAGGTATAGACAAAGGCAAGAGCTTAACTGCTGAGAAGTCAGGGTGTGGTCAGACAAGGCTATGACATTAGAAGCATCACAAAGGCTAGAGTGATCTCAGAATGTCCTGGACTCTGAAGACAAGGAATCTCACTGGGCTCAAACCTAGAGGAGCATTGTGGAGGTGGATAGCTATTGGTACAGAGGATCATTCTTTAGGAGTGCCTGGGTATGGTTACAGGTAGGGCATTTCATGATTGAGTCCTAGAGCTTGGCTGGGCTGACAGAGTTTGGTTGAGCTGGGGCTGTGGGACCCATGATAGAACATGTAAAATAACATGGGGTGTCTGTGTCCATTGACTGGGGATGGTGACAGTACCAAAGAAGCATATTGTTGGTTGCAGGTAGGTCAGATACTGGTAGAATCCTAGAGCTTGGCCTTGGTATAGGCAGTGTTGGTCAGAGTACTGAAGATTAAATAATATGGACCCGGCTGAAGCCTACAGGACTCAGCTGCACAGACAGACAGAGTCACATTATTCCAAGGCGCTGCTTATCTGATAAAGGCTACATCTGATATCGGGGAAAAAACCTTGGATATTGAGGTTAGAACATATACATTACAACCGGAAAGAGTACTTGTGAAGTCTTAGTATCAATGGGGTGGTAGAGAAAATTAGATAACAGACATGAGGCATGTTGCAGGTAGGGCCATCCAGGATGAAAACTAGAGCTAATATGAGACACAGGTGGTTGTGGTCAGACAAGGCCAGTGCAAAGATATGGAAGCCTAGATATTGGCTTTCACACAGGCTAGGTGTCCAGACTAGACCAGGACACTGGATGTGGAGCAAAATAATGGGTGGGAACACTAACGTATGCGTTAAAGGAAAAATGATAATCCCAGAGAAGATCAAAGAAGAAGGAGAACTATAAAGCTCTGCAGGTGACAGAGAAGAGGACTTAAGAGTCTTACGCCTGCATGAATTGTTGCGCTCAAAAGGAAGTCAAGGTCAAACCTGGAAGATATCAAAGGTGGAAGAGCAGGTATGTTGTCACCGGTTTATACAGAAAAGGAGGAGCTGAAATAAAAATAATTATGCGCCAGGATTTATCGGTACCAGTTAATAGTGACTAATCAATCAAAGCATCACCACGAGGAAGTTCGCAAGGTCAATAGTTGTTCACTTTTGCAGGATCACCGGATGTTTCGCTGATGCTTCGAGGAAATAGTCTAAATCAAAATAGCCTCTAATAC
>NW_024430365.1:0-6262 GCF_017639785.1 Mesocricetus auratus
ACAGAGCTCCCAATTATGGCAGGAGCCAAGCACCCCAGACTCCAGATCTTCTCTACCACCAACGAGACCAGGAAAGAAGAGGAGACTGGGAGTCCAGGGAAGCAGCTGTTCCTCCAGCAGCATCAGGTAAACAGGCCAGATTCCCGGCCTGTGATCCAGTTCCTGCAGATCGCCTGGGAACTGCACAGAGCTCCCAATCCCGGTGGGAGCCAAGCACCCCAGACCCCAGGTCTTCTCTCCCACTAACGAGACCAGGAAACCAGAGGACCCAGGGAGACCAGGGGAATAGCTGGCTCAAGTAAAACAGGACCCAGCATAGGGTCCAGGGGACCAGGTAAGAGAATAAGCGCCCCAGATTCCTGTTCTCCTTTTCCACCCACGGGACCAGCATTCGGACAAGGAATAGAAGAACCACCAGATTACTGGAATTGCTAGCACCAACCAAAAGGGAACTCTGGTCCCAAGACCAGTAAGGGGCTCTTTCTGCACCCACTAGAAGAAGAGATGGGAAAGAGACAATACAAAAACACAGCCAGCAACAGAAAAACAAATATGACACCGCCAGATTCTAGAGACTCCACACCAGCAAGACCCCAACATTCCACTGCGAACGAAGCAGAAGAGAACGACCTTAAAAGCACTTTCATGAAAATGATAGAGGCCCTAAAAGAGGATATTGGAAAATCTCTCAAAGAAATGGAAGAAAAAACAAACCAAAAAATGCAAGAAATGGAAGAAAAAACAAACCAAAAAATGCAAGAATTGGAAGAAAAAACAAACCAAAAAAGGCAGGAAATGGAAGAAGAAATGAAGCAAAAAAATGCAAGAAATGGAAGAAAAAACAAAGCAAAAAATGCAAGAATTGGAAGAAGAATCATACCAAAAAAGGTAGGAAATGGAAGAAAAAACAAAGCAAAAAATGCAAGAAATGGTAGAAAAAACAAAGAAAAAAATGGAAGAAGAAACAAACCAAAAAAGGCAGGAAATGGAAGAAGAAACAAAGCACAAAATGTGAGAAATGGAGCAAAAAGCAAACCAAAAAATGCAAGAAATGGAAGAAAGAACAAACCAAAAAATTCATAAAAGGCAACAAACAGATGAACAGATAAACAGAAAATTGCAAGAAGCAATGCAAACACTGCAAGGGTTGAAAACTGAAATAGAGTCATTAAAAAAACACAATCTGAAGAAAGGCAGAAAATAGAAAAGCTGGACAAACAGTCAGGCACTACCAATACAAGCATTACCAACAGAATAGAAGAGATGGAAGAGAGAATCTCAAGTGTTGAAGATACGCTAGGAGAAATGGATTTATCAACCAAAGAAAACCTTAAATCCAACAAATCCTTAACACAAAACATCCAGGAAATATGGGACACCATGAAAAGACCAAACCTAAGAATAATAGGTATAGAAGAAGGAGAAGAAATCCACCTCAAAGGGGCAGAAGGCATATTCAACAAAATCATAGAAGAAAACTTCCCCAACCTTAAGAAAGACATGCCAATGAAGGTACAAGAAGCCTACAGAACACCAAATAGAGTGGACCACAAAAAAATCCCCTCGCCACATAATATTCAAGACCCCAAACATACAGAATAAAGAAAGAATATTAAGAGCAGCTAAGGAAAAAGGTCAAGTAACATATAAAGGCAGACCTATCAGAATTACACCTGATTTCTCCATGGAAACGCTGAAAGCCAGAAGGTCTTGGATAGATATTCTACCTACACTAAGAGACCATGGATGCCAGCCCAGACTACTATACCCGGCAAAGCTCTCAATCACTATAGACGGAGAAAACAAGATATTCCATGACAAAACTAGATTCAAGCTATATGTGTCCACTAACCCAGCCCTACAGAAAATTCTGGAAGGAAAACTCCAACCCAAGGAAGCTAACTACAACCAGAAAAACATAAGCATTAGAGAATCCCACTCTACCAACAGCCAAAAGAACAAAGGGGTGAAATTCCACACATAATTCCACCAACAACAACAATCGCAAATTGAAGAAGGATGAGCAATCAATGGTCATTAATATCCCTCAATATTAATGGCCTTAACTCACCCATAAAAAGACACAGACTAGCAGAATGGATTCGAAGACAGAACCCTTCCTTCTGCTGCATACAAGAAACACACCTCACCCTTAAAGACAGACATTACCTGAGAGTTATCGGTTGGGAAAAAATTTTTCAATCAAATGGACACAAGAAACAAGCAGGGGTAGCAATCCTAATATCTAACAAACTAGACTTTAAAATAAAATCAATCAAAAGAGATGAAGGAGGTCATTACATACTCATCACATGTGAAAACCACCAAGATGAAGTGTCTCTCCTGAACATCTATGCCTCAAATACAAAGGCATCCACATTCATTAAAGAAACATTATTAGAACTTAAATCTCATCTAAAGCCCCACACTGTTATAGTGGGAGATTTCAACACACCACTCTCACCACTAGACAGGAATACCAAACAGAAACTCAACAAAGAAGCAAAAGGTCTAATAGAAGTAATGACCCAACTGGGATTAACAGATATCTATAGAACATTTCATCCACATAAAAAAGAATATACCTTCTTCTCACCACCACATGGAACCTTCTCAGAAATCGACCACATACTTGGCAACATATCAAACCTCAGCAGCTACAAAAAAATTGGAATAACTCAATGCATCTTATCAGACCACCATGCTTTAAAATTAGAATTCAACAACAACACAAATTGCAGAAAACCTACAAACTCATGGAAATTGAATAATGCTCAACTGCACCATCCCTGGGTCAAAGAGGAAATAAAAAAAGAAATTAAAGACTTCCTCGAATTCAATGAGAATGAAGACACAACATACCCAAACCTATGGGACACTTTGAAAGCAATGCTACAGGGGAAGTTCATAGCGCTAAGTGCTCACATGAAGAAACAGGAGAACAGTTATACCAGAGAATTAACATCACAGCTGAAAGCTCTAGAACACAAAGAAGCACACTCCCCCAGGAGGAGTAGATGCCAGTAAATAATCAAATTGAGGGCTGAAATCAATAAAGTAGAAACCAGGAAAACAATACAAAGAATCAATGCAACGAAGAGTTGGTTCTTTGAGAAAATCAACAAGATAGACAAACCTTTGTCCAAACTTACCAAACAGCAGAGAGTGAACACGCAAATTTACAAAATTAGAAATGAAAAGGGGGACATAACAACAGACTCTGAGGAAATCCAGAGAATCATTAGGTCATACTTTGAAAACCTGTACTCCACAAAATTCGAAAATTTAAAGGAAATGGATGGATTCCTGGACAGCTATCAATTGCCAAAACTAAATCAAGAACAGATAAGCAAATTAAATAGACCTATAACCCCTATGGAAATAGAAGCTGTCATCAAAAGTCTCCCAACCAAAAAAAGTCCAGGTCCAGATGCCCTCACTGCAGAATTCTACCAGAAATTCAAAGAACAGCTTATACCAATTCTTCTCAAAGTGTTCCACACAATAGAAGCAGAAGGGTCTTTGCCAAACTCTTTCTATGAGGCTTCAATAACCTTGATCCCCAAGCCACACAAAGATACAACTAAGAAAGAGAACTTCAGTCCAATATCCCTAATGAACATTGATGCAAAAATACTCAATAAAATACTGGCAAATAGGATCCAAGAACACATCAAAACAATCATTCACCACGATCAAGTAGGTTTCATCCCAGGGATGCAGGGATGGTTCAACATACGAAAATCCATCAACGTAATACACCATATTAACAAGCTGAAAAACAAAAATCACATGATCATCTCATGAGATGCTGAAAAAGCCTTTGACAAAATCCAACACCCCTTCATGATAAAGGTCTTGGAGAGATCTTTGATAACAGGGACATACTTAAACATAATAAAAGTTATATACAGTGAACCAAAAGCCAACATCAAACTAAATAGACAGAAACTCAACGCAATTCCTCTAAAATCAGGAAGAAAACAAGGCTGTCCACTCTCTCCATACCTTTTCAACATGGTACTTGAATTTCTAGCTATTGCCATAGGACAACAAAGGGGGATCAAGGGGATCCAAATTGGGAAGGAAGAGGTCAAACTTTCACTGTTTGCAGACGATATGATAGTTTACATCAATGACCCAAATAACTCTACCAGGGAACTCTTACAGCTGATTAACACCTTCAGCAAAGTGTCAGGCTACAAGATCAACTCAAGAAAATCAGTAGCCCTACTATATACAGATGATAAAAGGGCTGAAAGAGAAATCAGAGATACATCACCCTTTACAATTGCC
This sequence comes from Mesocricetus auratus, assembly GCF_017639785.1. Taxonomy (NCBI): domain Eukaryota; kingdom Metazoa; phylum Chordata; class Mammalia; order Rodentia; family Cricetidae; genus Mesocricetus; species Mesocricetus auratus. Next base: position 4,297 of record NW_024430365.1, read on the forward strand.
ACGAACAGCCTAAAATACCTTGGGGTAACGCTAACCAAACAAGTGAAAGACCTGCATCATAAGAACTTTGAATCTTTAAAGAAAGAAATTAAAGTAGTCCTCAGAAAATGGAAAGATCTCCCATGCTCTTGGATAGGTAGGATCAATGTAGTAAAAATGGCAATCCTGCCAAAAGCAATCTACAGATTCAATGCAATCCCCATTAAAATCCCAGCACAATTCTTCACAGACCTTGAAAGAACAATAATCAATTTTGTATGGAAAAACAAAAGACCCAGTATAGCCAAAACAACCCTGTTCAACAAGGCAACGTCCGGAGGCATCACCATCCCTGACATCAATTTCTATTATAGAGCTATAGTCCTGAAAACAGCTTGGTATTGGCACAAAAATAGACAGGTAGACCAATGGAATCGAATTGAAAATCCAGGTATTAACCCACACACGTATGAACATCTGATCTTTGACAAAGAAGCTAAAAATATACAATGGAATAAAGAAAGCATCTTCAGCAAATGGTGCTGGCATAATTGGAGACTGGCATGTAGAAGAATGCAGATCGATCCATGTTTATCGCCATGCACAAAACTTAAGTCCAGATGGATCAAAGACCTCAACATAAATCCAGCCACACTGAACCTCTTAGAAGAGAAATTGGGTGGTGCCCTTGAACGAATTGGTACAGGAGACAGCTTCCTGAACATAACACCAGTAGCACAGACAGTGAGATCAACAATTAATAAATGGGACCTCCTGAAACTGAGAAGCTTCTGTAAGGCAAAGGACACAGTCAGCAAGACAAAAAGGCAGCCCACAGAATGGGAAAAAATATTCACTAATCCCACATCTGACAGAGGGTTGATCTCCAAAATTTACAAAGAACTCAAGAAGCAAGTCTCCAAAACACCAAAGGACCCTATTAAAATGTGGGCTGCAGAACTAAATAGAGAGTTTTCAATAGAGGAGTCTAAAATGGCTGAGAGGCACTTGAGAAAGTGCTCAACATCCTTAGCCATCCGGGAAATGCAAATCAAAACAACTCTCAGATACCATCTCACTGCTGTCAGAATGGCTAAAATCAAAAACACCAATGACAATTTATGCTGGTGAGGATGTGGTGAAAGGGGGACACTCCTCCATTGCTGGTGGGACTGCCAACTGGTTCAGCCACTTTGGAAATCAGTATGGAGATTCCTCAGAAAAATGGGAATAAACCTACCACAAGACCCAGCAACTCCACTCTTAGGCATATATCCAAAAGGTGCCCATTCATACAACAAAGATGTCTGTTCCACTATGTTCATAGCAGCTTTATTTGTAATAGCCAGAACTTGCAAGCAACCTAGATGTCCCTCACCTGTAGAGTGGATAGAGAAAATGTGGTACATCTACACAATGGAGTACTATTCAGCAGAAAAAAATAATGGAATCATGAAATTCGCAGGCAAATGGATGACACTAGAAGAAATCATCCTGAGTGAGGTAACGCAGTCACAAAAAGAGAAACATGGCATGTACTCTCTCATATATGGATTTTAGACATAGATCTGGGGAGTGCCAGCCTACAATCCTATGGCCAGAGAGTCTGGGAAACAGAAACTTTATTTAGTGGCTGATCGAAGAAAAGGCAGTCTCCCTTCGTTAAGTACTGAGCTGAACTCAAGAAAGCCAGTAACAGAGAGGGAGGACTGATCATCAAAGGGATTAAGTCTGGGTTGGTTTAACCCCCAGAAACAACTGACCAAAGGTTAACTCTTGAATCCCAGGCATCTGCCTGGGAATCCAGCATGGGACTGATCAAGACCCCACGAATCTGGGTGTCAGTGAAGAGGCCTAGGGAATCTATTGAGCCTTGGGCAGCAGATCAGTACCCATCCCAAGTATACACACGGACTTTGAACTCCCATAGAACAATGTGAGGTGCACTCTCACCCTGAACTCTCGGGGAAGGGTCTAGGCCCTGCCT
>NW_024430366.1:0-4957 GCF_017639785.1 Mesocricetus auratus
GCAGATGCCCATAGAAGTTTTCTTCTATGATTTTGTTGGATATGTTTTCTGTACCTTTGAGTTGTATTTCCTCGCCTTCTTCTATACCTATTATTCTCAGGTTTGGCTTCTTCACGGTGTCCCATATTTCCTTTGTGTTAAGGATTTGTTGGTTTTGAGATTTTCTTTGGTTGACGACTCTATATCCTCTAATGAGTCTTCAACACCTGAGATTCTCTCTTCTATCTCTTTTATTCTATTGGTGATACTTGCATCTGTAGTTCCTGATCATTTACCCAGCTTTTCTATTTCCAGCATTCCTTCGTTCTGTGTTTTCTTTATCGTTTCTATTTCATCTTTCAATCCTTCAACCGTTTGAGTTGTTTCCTTCATTTTTTTGGTTGTTTTTCTTGGTGCTCTTTAGATTCTTTGAGAGATTTGTTTATTTCTTCAAATTTTTCCCCCATTTCATGAATTTTTTGTTTGTTTTTTCTTCAATTTCTTTAAGGGATTTCCTCGTTTCTTCTTTGAGGGTCTCCATCATCTTCATGAAATAATTTTTAAGGTCTGTCTCCTCTCCTTCGTCTATGTAGTGCTTTTCGGGTCTTGCTGGTGTTGTATCCCTTGATTCTGGTGCGGTCTTGTTGGTCTTTCTATTGCTGAGTGAGCTCTTATTCTGTCTTCTTCCCATCTCTTCTTCCAGTGGTTGGTGGTGGGGTCTTTCTGTCTCCACTGGTTTCCTTCATTCCTGAAGCTGAAGCTGGACTCGCTGGGGTTTGGGGCTTGGAAGAGCTGATGTCTTTCCTGTGTGGGCGGGTCTTCTGGATTCCAGGAGCGGCCCCCGGAAAATCAAGGGGATGGGTGTCGGAGACCCAATCTCACCTGAGGCTGGACTCGCTCTGTACTCTCTCATATATGGGTTTTAGACATAGATCTGGGGCCTACAATCCCATGGCCAGAGAGTCTGGGAAACAGAAACTTCATTCAGTGGCTGATCAAATAAGAGGCAGACTCCCTCAATTAAGTACCGAGCTGAACTCAAGAAAGCCAGTAACAGAGAGGGAGGACTGATGACCAAAGGGATTAATACTGGGCTGGTTTAACCCCCAGAATCAGCTGACCTGACATAGGTTAACTCTTGAATCCTAGGCATCAGCCTGGGAATCCAGCATGTGACTGATCAAGACCCCTTGAATGTGGGTGTCAGTGAGGAGGCCTAGGTAATCTATTGAGCCTTGGGCAGCAGATCAGTACCCATCCCAAGTATACACATGGGCTTTGGACTCCCATCCAACAATGTGAGGTGCACTCTCACCCTGAACTCTTAGGGAAGGGTCTAGACCCTGCCCTATATGAAATGACAGACTATGGACACCCCCAAGGATGGCCTCACCCTCCCTAGGGAAAGGAGGGGATAATGTGGGCTCTGGGAGGAGGGCACGGGAGGAGGGAGGGAGGGAAATGGTGAGGGACCTGGAACTGATTTGTGAAGCAACCTTGTTTCTTATCTAAATTTAAACTGAAAAATAAATAAAAAATTAAAATAATAAAGAAAGAAAGAAAGAAAGAAAGAAAGAAAGAAAAAACACCTTAACTTGACAGGTTCACAGGGTAAAAATGAGGGTTTTTTTCTGGGTTGAGCTGTCACCATGCTCATTACTATGTAATTGGCCAAGAGCATGTACTCACTCGAAGCTTTTGAACTGTGAGAGGGAGATTGTCCCCCATATTTGTGTTCAGCTGGGTGCATCATCATTGTTACATGTTAGCATGTAGAGTTCGCTTTCTGAGGAGCACAACTCCCCCAGAACCTTCCGAGTGACATCCTTCCTCACAAAGTGACCTGAGGTTGGGGCTATTTTTACTCATCTGTCATCTGAGAACTCCATTGTGTCCTTCAGCTTTGTTGAAAGCAAAGAAGCAGAAACAAACCCTTTGACTTGCGGAAGTGCTTCTGAGAGCCCTTTGCTCTCCCAGGTTCTAGGAAGTGTTGCAAAGCAGGTTTACAGGGCACAACAAACGATTGCTTATACTTGCAGGTTTTTCACTTACAGCCAGCATACTTGGGCAGGGCTGGGAAAACTGAAATATTATTCATTTGAACCCACATTGAAGAATGTATCTAGCTAGTGTGGCGGTAGGCCTCTCTGCATCAGTGGCTGACTCCCCTGTACATGCTGTCTCAGAAAAGTCAACTTGATTTTTTAAAATTATTTATTTATTATGCATACAGTTTTTTAAATCTGTGTACATGCTTGTACCCCAGGAGAAAGCATCAGAACTCATTATAGATGGTTGTGAGCCACCATGTGGTTGCTGGGAATTGAACTCAGGACCTCTGGAAGAACATGCAGTGCTCATAACCTCTGAGCCATCTCTCCAGCTCAACTTGAGTTTTTAACGAGTAAAGACAAACCTCCCTACCAAAGCCAGCTCCCTCCAAATTCTGCTCCCAGAGTAGACACTGCCTTTGGCCTTGCCACAGATTTACCGCCTTTCCGAACTAGGGTGCTGCCCACTGTCTTTATGATTTCTGGAAGATGTACTTGAATGAAAAAAAGAAATAAAAAGGAGGGCATGACAGTTCCTAGGTATGGTAGGAGAGAAGGTTTATTGTAGATATGAGGGAGAGAGAGTACAGAGTGAACATGTCCCTGAACATGTGAGGAGAGGGAGGAGGGGAGAGCAAGGAAACCTAGAGGCCAGGACATAAGATGTAACCAAAATGTCTGGATTATATACCAGAAGAGCCTCTGGGGGAAGGGCAGCCCAGGAGAGTTCAGGGTGGGGGATGGAGTATGCCAGCCTGGAGGACCCTGTAACCCATAGGGACTGAGGATGCTGGGAGAAACTGCTGGTGGCCAGCATTGGCTTTGATCTGCTAATAGGCAGCTCAGTCAGCTTTTGTCCAGGGTTTTAGACCTGAGAGTTCCCTCTACCTTGAACCCTTGGAAAAAATATAAAAAAAGGAAATTAACGAAACAACACTATCTGAGAATCTACACGTGTAACTTATAGAAAACGATACAACTCTGTGAGAGAATCTACATGTGTAACTTCTTAAAAACAAACGATACAACACTATGTGTGTATTTATGTGTGTAAATTCTAGAAATCTAACGATACCACTCTGGGTTCTAAACTGAATCGATAACTTATTGAAAACAAATGAAATAACTCTGTGTATCAAACTACATTAGTAACTTCTGGAACACTAAGGATACAACATTGTCTGAGAATCTTCACGTGTAACTCATTGAAAATTAAAGATACAAAACTGTGTGAGAATATTCACGTGTATATTATTGAAAAGTAAAGATACAACCCTGTGTTTGAATCTATATGCATAACTTATTGAAAATAAAGGGCTCAACACTGTCTGAGAATCTACACTTGTAACTTCTTGAAAACCTACCATACAAAACTCTGTGAGAAACTACATATTAACTTCATGAAAACAAATGATACAACACAGTGTGAGAAACTACATGAATAACTTCTTGAAAACTAACGATACAAAGCTGCCTGCACAACTATATGTGTAACTTATTGAAAAAAAAGAAACAACACTTTGTGGTAAACTACATGAGCAACATCTTGAAAACAAACAATACAACATTGTGTCAGAATCTATATTTGTAACATATTGAAAACTAACGATACTGCACTGTGTGAGAATCATTATATATAACTTCTTGAAATCAAATGATACAACACTGTGTGAGAACACACACATGTAACTTCTTGAAAACTAACGATACAACACTGAATTAGAATCTATATATGTAAGATCTTGAAAACTAATGATACAACACAGTGTTACAATCTCCACGTGTAACTTATAAGAAGTAGCAATACAACACTGTTTGAAAAACTACATGCATAACATCTTAAAAACTAATGATACCACACTGAGAGAGAATCGACATGTGCTATTTCTTAAAAAGAAACGAAACAATACTGTCTGAGTACCTATGTGCCTAACTTCTTGAAAATTAACGATACAGCATTTTTGAGAATCTACATAACTTCTTGAAATCTAAGGATACAACTCTGAGTTCTAAACTGAATGTATAATTTCTGGAAAACTAACAAAATAACTCTGTGGGAGGAATTACACTAAAACCTTCGGGAAAACTAATGATACATCACTGTGTAAGAATCTACACGTATAACATATTGAAAATTAATTATACAACACTGTCTGAGAAGCTACACGTGTAACTTATTGAAGACTAACAATACAACACTGTGTGAGAAACTACAAGTGTAACTACTTGAAAACTAATGACACAACACTGTCTGATAATCTACACGTATATCTTATTGAAAAGTAACGATAAAACCCTGTGCTTGAATCTATATGTGTAACTTCTTGAAAATAAAGGACACAACACTGTCTGAGAATCTACACGTGTAACTTATTGAAAATTAAAGAAACCACACTGTTTGAGAATCTACACGTGTAACATCTTGAAAACTAATGATACAACACTGTGTGAGAATCTATAAGCGTAACTTCTTGAAAACTAATGATACAACACTTATTTAGAATCTACACATGTAACTTATTGAAAATTAACGATACAACATTGTGAGAGAATCTACATGTATAACTTATTGAAAATTAATGATACAACACTGTCTGAGAATCTACACGTGTAACTTATTGGAAATTAAAGATACAACACTGTGCGAGTATCTGTATGTGCAACTTCATAAAAACAAATGACAAAACACTGTCTGCGAATCTATACGTGTATCTTATTGAAAAGTAACGATACAATCCTGTGTTTGAAACTATATGTGTAATTTCTTGAAAATAAAAGACAGAACACTGTCTGAGAATCTACAAGTGTAACTTCTTGAAACCTAATAACAAAACCCTGTGTAAGAAATTGCATGTTTAACTTCTTGAATACTAATGATACAACATAGTGTGAGAAAGTACATACATAACTTCTTGAAATCAAACGAT
>NW_024430367.1:0-12851 GCF_017639785.1 Mesocricetus auratus
AAGAAATGTGCTCGGATTTTAATGGGGATTGCACTGAATCTGTAGATTGCTCTTGGCAGGATTGCCATTTTTACTACATTGATCCTACCTATCCAAGAGCATGGGAGATCTTTCCATTTTCTGAGGGCTTCTTTAATTTCTTTCTTTAAAGATTCAAAGTTCTTGCAATACAGGTCTTTCACTTGTTTGGTTAGCATTACCCCAAGGTATTTTATGTTGTTTGTGGCAATTGTAAAGGGTGATGTTTCTCTGATTTCTTTCTCAGCCCTTTTATCATCTGTATATAGTAGGGCTACTGATTTTCTTGAGTTGATCTTGTAGCCTGTCACTTTTCTGAAGGTGTTAATTAGCTGTAAGTGTTCCCTGGTAGAGTTCTTTGGGTCATTGATGTAAACTATGATATCATCTGCAAACAGTGAAAGTTTGACCTCTTCATTCCCAATTTGTAACCTCATGATCCCCTTTTGTTGTTGAATGGCAATGGCTAGAACTTCAAGTACGATGTTGATATCATATGGAGAGAGTGGACAGCCTTGATTTGTTCCTGATTTTAGAAGAATTGCATTGACTTTCTGTCCATTTAGTTTGATGTTAGCTGTTGGTTTACTGTATATAGCTTTTATTGTGTTTAAATATGTTCCTGTTATCACAGATATCTCCAAGACCTTTATCATGAAGGGGTGTTGGATTTTGTTTAAGGCTTTTTCAGCATCTAGTGAGATGATCATATGAATTTTGTTTTTCAGCTTGTTTATATGGTGGATTACATTGATGAATTTTCATATGATGAACTATCCCTGCATCCCTGGGATGAAACCTATTTGATTTGGGTGAATGATTGTTTTGATGTGTTCTTGGATCCGATTTGCCAGTATTTTATTGAGTATTTTTGCGTCAAAGTTCATGAGGGATATTGGTCTGGAGTTCTCTTTCTTAGTTGTGTCTTTGTGTGTCTTGGGCATCAAGGTTATTGAAGCCTCATATAAAGAGTTTGGCAACGACCTTTCTGCTTCTATTGCATGGAATATTTAGAGAAGAATTGGTTTAAGCTGCATTTGAATTTCTGGTAGAATTTTGCACTGAGGCCTTCAGGACATGGGCTTTTTTTGGTTGGGAGACTTTTGATGACTGCTTCTATTTCCATAGGGATTATAGGTATGTTTAATTGCTTATCTGTTCTTGATTTAATTTTGTCAAGTGATAGCTATCCAGGAGGTCGTCCATTTCCTTTAAATTTTCCAATTTAGTGGAGTACAGGTTTTCAAAGTATGATCTGATGATTCTCTGAATTTCCAGAGAGTCCTTTGTTATGTCCCCCTTTTCATTCCTTATTTTGTTAATTTGCATGTTCACTCTCTGCTGTTTGGTAAGTTTGGACAAAGGTTTGTCTATCTTGTTGATTTTCTCAAAGAACCAACACTTTGTTGCATTGATTCTGTGTATTGTTTTCCTAATTTCCACCTCATTGATTTCAGCCCTCAATTTAATTATTTCCTGGCATCTACTTCTCCTGGGGGAGTTTGCTTCTTCGTGTTCTAGAGCTTTCAGCTGTGCTGTTAATTCTCTAGTATAACTATTCTCCATTTTCTTCATGTGGCCACTTAGTGCTATGAACTTTCCCCATAGCACTGCTTTCAAAGTGTCCCATAGGTTTGGGTATGTTGTGTTTTCATTCTCATTGAATTCCAGGAAGTCTTAATTTCTTTTTTTATTTCTTCTTTGACTCAGGCATGGTGCAGTTGTGCATTATTCAATTTCCATGAGTTTGTAGGTTTTCTGCAATTTGTGTTGTTGTTGAATTCTAATTTTAAAGCATGGTGGTCTGATAAGATGCATGGAGTTATTCCAATTTATTTGATGCTGCTGAGGTTGGATATGTTGCCAAGTATGTGGTCAATTTTGAGAAGGTTCCATGTGGTGGTGAGAAGAAGGTATATTCTGTTTTATGTGGATGAAATATTCTGTAGATGTCTGTTAATCCCAGGTGGGTCATTACTTCTATTAGACCCTTTGCTTCTTTGTTGAGTTTCTGTCTGGTATTCCTGTCTAGTGGTGAGAGTGGTGTGTTGAAATCTCTCACTATAATTGTGTGGGGCTTTATATGTGATTTAAATTTTAGTAATGTTTCTTTTATGAATGTGGATGCCTTTGTGTTTGGGGCATAGATGTTCAGGATAGACACTTCATCTTGTTGGATTTCACCTTTGATGAGTATGTAATGGCCTCCTTCATCTCTTTTGATTGATTTTATTTTAAAGTCTAATTTGTAAGATCTTTGGATTGCTACCCCTGCTTGTTTCTTGGGTCCATTTGATTGGAAAATTGTTTCCCAACCTTTAACTCTCAGGTAATGTCTGTCTTTGAAGATGAGGTGTGTTTCTAGTATGCAGCAGAAGGATCGTTTCTGTCTTCGAATCCATACTGCTAGTCTGTGTCTTTTTATGGGTGAGATAAGGCCATTAATGTTGAGGGGTATTATTGACCATTGATTGCTCATCCTTCTTTGGTTTGCAATGGTTGTTGTTGGTGGAATTATGTGTGGAATTTCACCCCTTTGTTCTTTTGGCTATTGGTAGAGAGCGATTATCTAATGCCTATGTTTTTCTGGTTGTAGTTAACTTCCTTGGGTTGGAGTTTTCCTTCCAAAACTTTGTGTAGTGCTTGGTTAGTGGATACATATTACTTGAATCTAGTTTTGTCAAGGAATATTTTGTTTTATCCATCTATAGTGATTGAGAGCTTTGCCATGCATAGTAGTCTGGGCTGGCATCCGTGGTCTCTTAGTTTTGGTAGAATATCTTTCCAGGACCTTCTGGCTTTCAGAGTTTCCATGGAGAAGTCAGGTGTAATTCTGATAGGTCTGCCTTTTTCTTTAGCTGCTCTTAATATTCTTTCTTTATTCTGTATATTTGGGGTCTTGATTATTATGTGGCGAGGGGACTTTTTTGTGATCCACTCTATTTGGTGTTCTGTAAGCTTCTTGTACATTCATTGGCATGTCTTTCTTAAGGTTGGGGAAGTTTTCTTCTATGATTTTGTTGAATATGTTTTCTGCCCCTTTGAGGTCATTTTACTCTCATTCTTTTCTACCTATTATTCTTTGGTTTGGTCTTCTCATGTTGTCCCATATTTCCTGGATATTTTGTGTTAAGGATTTGTTGGACTTAAGATTTTCTTTGGTTGATGAATCCATTTCTCCTAGTGTATCTTCAACACCTGAGATTTTCTCTTCCATCTCTTGTATTCTGTTGGTAATGCTTGTATCGGTAGTACCTGACCATTTGCACAGCTTTTCTATTTCCAGCCTTTCTTCAGATTGTGTTTTTTATTGTCTCTATTTCAGTTTTCAAACCTTGCACTGTTTGCATTGTTTCTTGCAATTTTTGTCCATTTGTTGCATTTTATGAATTTTTTGGATTGTTCTTTCTTTCATTTCTTGTGTTTTTTTCATTTGCTTTTTCTTCCATTTCTTGCATTTTTTGGTTTGCTTTTTCTTCCAGTTCTTGTATTTTTTGGTTTGCTTTTTCTTCCATTTCCTACCTTTTTTGCTTTCTTCTTCCATTTCTTTCATTTTTTGGTTTGCTTTTTATTCCATTTCTTGCATTTTTTGCTTTGTTTCTTCTTACATTTCTTGCATTTTTTGCTTTGTTTCTTCTTAAATTTCTTGCATTTTTTGCTTTGTTTTTTCTTCCATTTCTTGTACTTTTTGTTTTGCTTTTTTTCCATTTCTTGCAGGTTTTGGTTTGTTTATTCTTCCATTTCTTGCATTTTTGGTTTGTTTTCCTTCCATTTCTTTGAGGGATTTTTCCTATATCCTCTTTTAGGGCCACTAGCTTTTTTATGAAAGTGGTTTTTAGGTTATTCTCTTCTGCTTCATTTGCATTGGAATGTTGGAGTCTTGCTGTTGGGGAGTCTCTAGAATCTGGTGGTGTCATATTTGTTTTTCTGTTGCTGAGTGTGTTTTTGTATTGTCTCTTTCCCATCTCTTCTTCTAGTGGGTGCAGAAAGAGCCCCTTTCTGCTCTGGTGGTTACAGGACCAGAGTTGCTTTTGGTGGGTGTTAGCAAGTCCAAAAATCTGGTAGTTCTTCTATTCATTGTCCTCATTCTGTTCCCTTGGGTGTAGAAGAATACCAGGAATCTGGGGTGCTTAGCCTCTCACCTGGTCCCCTGGACCCATTGCTGTATCTGCTGGTTTCCCAGTCTCGTTGGTGGGAGAGAAGTCCTGGAGTCTGGGGTGTTTGGATCCATCTGTGATTGGAAGCTGTGTCCAGTTGCCTGGCGATCCCCAGGCACTGGACCTGCAGTAACAGCTTGTCCCCTGGTCTCCCTGGTTCCTCTGGTTTCCTGGTCTCGTTGGTGGGAGAGGAAACCTGGAATCTGGGGTGCTTGGCTCTCACAGGGATTAGAAGCTCTGTGTAGTTCCCAGGTGATCCCCAGGCACTGGAGCACAGGCCCAGATGCAGGGTCTGTTTTACCTGGACCCACCGGAACAGCTGGTCCCCTGGTCTCCCTGGCTCCTCTGGTTTCCTGGACCCAGCAGAACACAGCAACAAGTATTCTTAAACAATGATCTTTCTTTCCCACGTTCATTCCTTGCTGCCTTATGCCTTAAGTTTACCCACAGCTCTGTTTTTTTGCTTATTACATATTTTCAATTCCATAGTTATTTATTTTTTGTCCTTTTTGAATGTGCATGAGGATAGTAACGCTGGCAAGGAGGAATTCAACTTTTACTATGTAACTTGGAACTTCCATGTTTCCTGACATATTTTATGTGACTCATATAAACCTATGAAAAATGCCAGGGTATTCTCCACCTAATTGTTAGTAGTAATATGCAAAAGACAACAAAATGTAGCATTGTATAAAAGACATAAAAATAAATGAGATCATGGCTGGGCAAGTTCAGGGTCTGATCATGTCTATACCTTATTGGATAGGTGTTTGCCTGTATGGTATTCACCTCCTGGGAAACTGGGAAAATCCTGTGTCACAAGGGAAGTGGAATATTTCCCCTAAAGCATCAATATGAAGGGTTTCTGTCTGTGATTTAACTTAACAATTTTGTTAGTTGTGCTAAAACAGCCCCCACAGACACATAAGGAGTGTCATTCTTAGGAGTGTTGCATTGTTGTCAGAGATGTGGCCTTGTTGGAGTAAGTGTGTCCTGGGAATGGGCATGGATGTTTCAGAAGCTCAAGACAGTGGTAGCACTACTCTCATTTCCTGCAACCTGCTGATGCAGATATAGTACCCTCAGCTACCTCTCCAGCACCTCGTCTGCCTTTATGCTCCATGCTTACCACCATGACAACAAGGAGACTAAACCTCTGAACCTGTAAGCCAGCTCCAATTAAATGTCATTTTCCTTTATAAGAGTTGCCATGATCATAGTGTCTTTTCACAGCAATAGAAACCCTAACTAGATAAAAATCAGCATTTCCAAGGTAGCATCTTGCTACAAAAACAACAGAATCACCATGTCGCCAAAAATTCAAAATCAAAAGAATCACAAATTTAAAATGCTGGAGTATACATACTAATAAATATTAACCATTCTAGAAATTATTCATTTGTTAAGACTGGGCAAGCAAACATCTACACTTTCTTTTTGTTCAATATATGTTTTCATTTAAATTCATAGAAATGTGAGTGTTTCACATGTCAGTCACATCTCCCTCTCCCACCCCTGGTCTCTTGTCCTTCCAGCAGTCCACCAGCCCCCCACCCAACCCTCACATCATTCCCCATGGAGGGTGTGGCCACTCTTGGGAGGGATTTCTAAAGTCTGTCATTTCATCCTGGGCAGGACCTAGGCTCTTTCCCATGTGTCGAGGCTGAGAGAGCATGCCTCTGTTAGGAAAGGGCTCCCAAATCTCATTCAAAAACCATGGTAAACACTGATCAAACCCAAGGCCCCAGTGATTTCTGTGGCCTCATACCTGGCACTAAATTCATGGAGCTTGGATCAGTCCCCTGTTGGCCTCTCAGGCATCAACATCTACATTCTCTAAATGTGCCATGTGGAGGTATTGTCACTGTCCCTATTTGGGTTCCATTTGGGTTTGTTTTTGCATGAATTCCCTGAAACTATTCACCAATATTGGTAAAGTCAGGGTTCAATGGGAAATGGTATGAGCTGTGAATATTTCTGGTTATAGATAAGCTATAAGAAAGAGAAACTTATTTTAAGCCTAAAAGAAATTGTGTTCTGCCATTTAACAAGGAGACTTCAGCTAGGGTTTCTCGAAAGTGGCTTTATATGACAGTTGAGAAAGTTTTCCTCAAAAGACCCAAAGTTCTCAACCCACTACCAAGTCTAGATCATGTGTCCCTTTTCTAAGCTAGCTTGACTAGCAGGAGGAATGAGATCACCACAATTCTCTGAACAATCTATTCAGGAATAAATCCTGTGTCCCCACAGGAAAACATCCCAGAAGAAGAAGGCACATATAACCTGATAAGGTGTACATGTAAATATGACAGATACTGGTAGGATCTTTATGGTGTCAAAGGACTTTAGATTCTCCCCTAGAACAGGACTCCCTTTCTGGTGTAGTAAGTGTAAATATTGTCTGCGTCTTTCTGTTTAAATTTTTATGAAGAGTGAACTTCTATAACCACTGAGACAAAACATCTGACCGAGGAAGATCTTATTTGGCTCATAGTTTCAGAGATAGCAGTCCATCCGGGGAAGAAGAGTATGATGAGCAAGTTATGGAGGTCAGGGGGGAAATGGAAAGGAAACAATGGAAGGGGTCAGAACAACATATATCTCCTAAAATTGTGGATGGAGAGACCTGTGTTGAGTCAGGCTCCACCTTTAGTATCTTACCACCACAGAGATGCCATCACAGTGTGATTCCATAAACAGATTGATGAACTGACTAGCTCATAGGGCTGGACTCTAACTGTGTTTGCAAACACCATCACAGAAACATAGAGGTTTTTACTTTACAAATCCAATAAAACTGACAAGTCTGAATATCAGTAACTCATGAAAACAAACTTCCTAGGAATTGAACTCTGGCAAGCTTCATGCCATTCAGTTCTTCTTTTAATGACACTTCATCAGTTTTTTCTGTCTCATTTCTAAATACACAGAATAAATTAGAAACTGCATACAACTACATGATTGAAATTCCTATTAGTATTTTATTTTCCACAATATTTTTTCAGAGTGATTTTTTAAAAGATTGCACTTTAGTGAGGAATAATAATAAATATAACTTATAAAAATGAAATGAAATACCATAAGCTGGAAAGGGGTAACTGAAGAGATGGAGCAGGAGGTAAGAGTGATTTCTGTTTTTCCTGAGATCTATTGTACAGGCCAAGTACCCACTTCAGGGATCTGCCAAGTGTGACTTTTGGTCCCAAAGCTCCAAGGTATCTTTTGCCCTCCAAAGTCTGCTCTCTTTCCTTCCCCCCTACCTCCTTCCTCCTCCTCCTCCTCGCTCTCTCTCTCTGTCTCTCTGTCTCTCTCTCTATATATATATACATACATATATATATATATATATATATCTCCCACTCTGAAACTCTGAACCTCTCCTCCCCTTTCACCTAGCTCCAGTTATAGGCTCTTCTTATTATTTCAATCAATTTATTTAATTTATTTTTTATTTACTTTTTATCTATCTATTCATTTATTTTTGACAGGGCCAGGCTAATTGCTACTTGCTCTCTTTGCTCAGACAGTCTTCTGATCCTACTCTATCAGATCTGACTGCTAAGATTATAATCATATGCCAGTTAATCCATTTTACAAAGAGCTAAGGATGGAACCCCAGGACTCTGATACATTACACCAGGGCTCTTCCCACCTCCACCCTCATGATCCATATCCAAATCACTGTGGTCTTTGCTTTTTCTTTGTTTGAGTCCAAGTTAATTATATTTATACTCATATTTATTTCTTTTAATTATGTGTATATCTGTAGACAGGATCCTTTGAAATCTGTGTTGCAAGGGAGAGGGGCACCCTGGAGTCAATACAGGACACAATCAAACACCAAATTCTCAGTAATAACAGTATGTATTACTCCAAAGGAGCAAGCAGAGGACAGGGGTGGAGGGGGCCGCCTCTGGATCAGACAAAGGCAGAGAGACAGCAGCAGCAGCAGGTGATTTTTGCAGGAGTGTAGTAGCCCATGTGGTAGCCTGTCATTGTAGCATGAATCTGTATTAGCCATCTGTAATAACCCGTCTTTGTGGGGGCTTCAGTCACATCCAGCCTACTTGACAAGTTTGTACCTAAGAGGGAGAGTGAGAGTTGAGAAATGACATGTAAAGATGTTAAGGAAAAGATCAAGACAGAGGAAAGAATCAGGAGGGCAATTAGGTGAATACTGGATGCACCAAGTTTATTCTTTAACATTTTTATATACCCCAACAAAAAGGGGGAATGGCAACAGATTTCTTCATCATAAGACAAAGAAGAAACAGATTTTCTTCCTCAATTCTCCAAACATTTGGTAACAACACTTAAACTAAATCTCTAATTATCTAGTCTTGAGGGTTCAGAATAACCAAACCTCAGACTAAGTCTCTTGTTATTTAACCAGCCTTGCCTTAGACTTTTAGGTCTTATGATTTTAACTTGGAAGAGTAAATACCGTTTTGAACTCTCTGATCTTAAGCCAAGATGAAATGGATCCATCTCTGTAGGCATTGTTAAACCAGTGGATTTTGAGAATGAAAAAGGGTTAGTCTGTGTTAGAATGAGTTGGTAAGTCCTGATTGGACATGTTAAACAAATAATGAACTTGGATAGTTGGACCTTGGTGTTTTGTCTCCTGAATAAGTCAGCTGCCTAATAAGGAACTAGATCTAAGTGACTGGATAAGGATAAAGGGAAAACCTGTCGATACCATGTTTGGCAATCTTTAGCCCATTATAAAATCCTTCATTCCCACCTTTTTGTTTTATAATTGAATCTCTGGGTATTGGGTAATTGGGTGTCATTCTCTCTTGCTACTGCCTGTTGACATTTAGGTATTGCTGTTAGGGACCTAAGGAAGCTAGTGTATTGGTCAAGGTCCTGAAAATTAGGCTGTGTCATTCGATGTCCAGGCTCTGCAGGACCATCTGCTGCTAGGGATTGTAGGCAGTGATGGAATAACTTGTTAGACTGGATTGTCTGTGAGTAGCCACTTTGGAGTTGCCTAGGAACCAGAGGCTGGGGAATCATCTGAGGCCAGTTAGTTGCTGGAGCAGTTTGTAGTTGATTTGAAATCTCCTGAGGCAGACTAGAGACAGAAGAAAAAGTTAAGGAGATTAGGGGAAAAACTTTTACTTAGATATACATTTGGAGCCTCTAGGCCCATGGTCCTGATAGTTGGGGAAGGGGGAAACAAGACCAGGGAAAGAGGGAGGTGATCAGAGGGTAGGGAAGAGATCCCATCCTCAAGAATAAACAGGTTGGGAAAGTTTGTAAGGTGTTTCTGTCTTGCTTTTAAGGTCTTTGGGGAATTAACTTCACTGCATCCACACTCAGGATCAGAATTGAGGCTGTTCAACTGATCACGACCACAGCCCCAAAGACATTGGTCTGGAAAGATGTCCCCTGTAGTGTGGTGCTAACACAGACTGGGCTGAGGTAAAACTTAGGCTTTTGGTTGACAAGAGTCCATTTGACTTGTGACCAGTGGATTCAACTTGATTTTCTGAAACGTAAAACATTTGTTGAAGCTTACAAAAAAGGTAAATGTTTAAAAATGTTAGTATAACTACTGTTTGTAATCTGTACTAAAATTCATATTGTAGATAATGCATAGATTTATGATTTTGAGTCATAGTAAAGTTTGGGAATCCAAGAAATAGCATAGAGTGAGGGAAATAACTCTGAAACAACTTGTTATAGGCAGAGTTTCTCTGTATCCCAGAAATTGCTCCCAAATAACCACTCAGAGACTTTTTATTAATTATAAATGCTCTTTCAATTGCTCCTGCTTATTATGAGTTAATAGTTACATTTTAAATTCACCCATTTCCTCTCTAATCTCTGCTACATGGTGGCCCTTATTTCAACACTGCACATTAATATTGGTTCCTTCTCTATCTGCTTGTGGACTCCCAAGACTCTGTCATTCTTTAGGGCATTCTCTCTGCCCCTAAAATCCTTTCTAGATATCAACCAATCAGATTTTTCTTTCTTTTTAGATTTTGTGGGGTTTTTTGTTTTTTTTTTGTAGACATTGTTTCTCTGTGGTACATTTACACAATGTAGTATTACTCAGCAGAAAAAAAACAATGGAATCTTAAAATTCGCAGGTAAATGGATGGCACTAGAAAAAAACATCCTGAGTGAGGTAACCTAGTCTCAAAAAGACAAACATAGTATGTACTCATTCATATATGAATTTTAGACATGGATCAGTATAATGCCAGTTTGCACTTCCAATGACAGATAGTCTGGGAAACAGGAAAGAACCTAAGAGAGATAAGCATTGTACCCCAGAGAAGAGGAATGAGACAAGTATCTCCTGAACAGATTGGGAACACGGTGAGTGGTGGGGGAAGTGGGAGCTGGGAAGAGGAGAGGGGGAGAAGTGGAAGAGAGAGTAGGTCAGGGGGGAACCAGAAGGTTGAGTGGGGGTAAAATAGTGGAAGAAGGAATCATAGGTTTGAAGACAGATCTGGCATCAGTGAAACCTCTAGTGATCTAAAGAGATAACACCACCTGGCAAGATAAGCAATAGCGGAGAGAACACCTTGAATGCCAATTCTTGATAATAATGAGCTAGATGTCTGTAACCATCCTGGAGCCTTCATCCAGTGTCTGATGGAAGCAGAGACAAACACCCACAATTAAGCACTGAACTGAACCCAAGGAACCCAGTGACAGAGAGAAAGGAGCAGTGAGCAAATTGGCAAAGAATGGGCTGGCAAAACAAGCAGAGACAGCTGATCTGAACAAGGGGAACTCTTGGACCCCAGACCGACAGCTGGGAGGCCAGCAGGGGACTGTTCCAGACGCCCTGAATATGAGAGTCAGTGAGGAAGCCAGGGCACCCTATGGGGCCCTGGGCAGTGGATCAGTTTTTATCCCTGGCATACAAATGGACTACGTGTGTCCATAACACAAAGAGGGATGCTGTCTCACCCTGGACTCTTAGGGGAGTGCCTGGACCCTGCCCTGAGTGAAATGACAGACTCTAGATATCCGCTATGTGGAAGGAAGTGGGGATAGGGTGGGAGGCTGGGGGATGGATGGGGGTGGGGGAGGAGGGGAGGAAGAGGGAACTAGGGTGAGAGTCAGATATGTTTGCAGAATGGATAGTACCCTTGACCTGGGCATGTGATATTAACTATCTCTGAAATATCTATAGTCTCTTGAAAACTCCAAAGTCACTTTGAAAGCTCAATGTCTCAACTGTGAGCTCCTGTACAGTAAAAAATGGCACACTTTTTAACCCCTTGTGGGAAAAATCAGGGTACAGTGATAATCAAAACACAAAATACCAAAATTCAACAATATAAAATGCTGGATGTCCACTGATCACTCACTGCCCTCCTGGCTTTTCCAAAGAGTTTGGAGCTCCACCTTTACAGCACACAGAGCTCTACTCCACAGCTTCTGATGTCTTTAGTCATGCTATTGTACTGGCATCTCCAGCATAATGCTCTGGCCTCCATCGCAACTAAGCTGTAACTAATAACATTCTGGGCTCTCATCTTCTCTCTGTGACCATTTTAAGCCTGGATCTTCTATTGCAACTGAGGTTTCACCTTCACCAGGGGCCTCTCCCAGCCTTTATTCTGGGACTCCAACACTGCCACAGGATGCCAGGCCTTAGCTGTCCATCCTGATTCCTTCATCCTTCAGAGACAGAAATACTTGAGAGATTCTTAACAGTACTCATTTTTGCTGTGAGCATGGAGTACTGGTATTTAATACTAAAATTAAGGGAGATGGTTTCTAATTCTGCCTTGACCTGTGCTTCAAGCAAAGCCATAGACCACCCAAGAATGTGAGCCTGGTAACTTCTTTCCTAGGGGTATGGACTGCCTTGGTTGTGTCTGTAACAATCTTGTTCTGGAGAATATTATCTTTGCAATCCCCTTCCTTCTAAGCAAACATCTTTCAGTCTACTTTTCCTCCTGGGATTTAATTCCTTAATGCTTATTGTGTCTACTCTTGTTTTCTTATATACTGGCCTTCAATTGTCTTCATCACATGTATCTCTGAATGTGGAGTTAAACAAATAAAACCATTGAAAACATGTCTTGTAATAAGTCCCTGGAGGACAAAAGGAAACATAAACAAAACACTGTTCTGCTTCTTTTAGGACAATATTTGCTGCCTTCTTCAGGTATACAATCAGAAAAGAGAAAGCATGGATATGAGTCATTTAAAAATGGCCTGCAGCCTCTTATGCAGATTTAGATGGAAGAGAGTTATTTGAATTTTGCTCCCAAATCTACACATTCTACTAATAGATTTGATTTTTTTATGTTGGTAGTTCCAGAAAGGCAATTCATTTCTTTTAAAGTTTACTTACTTTTTCTGTTTGTGGGCAGGGGAATTTTCAATTATCCTTTTCATTACAAGGAAAAAATGAGATCCTGTCCTTCTGATTACCATTACTCTTGCTTTGCAGGAGACTGTTGAAAGAGAGTGGATGAAATACAGGTCTGAATTGCGGTTACAGATGGCAGGGTGCAAGGAAAGACATCTACTAACTAGACCTCTGCCAAAGATGCCTCCCTGAGACGAGAGAATTAGGAATACATGGAAAGAATCTAACAGTAGGAAAAGAGCAATCAAGAAATGATAGAAGATAACGTTCAAGTCTGACCTTTAATATAGAAGAAAATCTGTATTGGCAAGTAGATGGGTGTCTTA